>NW_028276331.1:12500-135000 GCF_052056855.1 Sturnus vulgaris
AACCATAACCCTAACCCACCCTAACCCTAACCCCTAACCCTAACCCCTAACCCTACCCTAACCCTAGCCCATATAACCCTAACCCTAACCCTAACCCTGACCCTAAACCTAACCCTAAACCAAATAACCCTAACCCTAACCCTAAACCAACTAGCCCTAACACTAACCATAAGCCTAACCTTTACAAAATAACCCTAACCATAACCCAAACCCAACTAACCATAACCCTAACCCTAACCCTAACCCTAACCCTAACCCTAACCCTAGCCCAAATAACCCTAACCCTAACCCTGACCCTAAACCTAACCCTAAACCAAATAACCCTAACCCTAACCCTAAACCAACTAGCCCTAACACTAACCATAAGCCTAACCTTTACCAAAATAACCCTAACCATAACCCAAACCCAACTAACCATAACCCTAACCCTAACCCTAACCCTAACCCTAACCCTAACCCTAGCCCAAATAACCCTAACCCTAACCCTGACCCTAAACCTAACCCTAAACCAAATAACCCTAACCCTAACCCTAAACCAACTAGCCCTAACACTAACCATAAGCCTAACCTTTACCAAAATAACCCTAACCATAACCCAAACCCAACTAACCCTAACCCTAACCCTAACCCTAACCCTAACCCTAACCCTAACCCTAACCCTAGCCCAAAATGAACCCTAACCCTAACCCTAACCCTGACCCTAAACCTAACCCTAAACCAATAACCCTAACCCTAACCCTAAACCAACTAGCCCTAACACTAACCATAAGCCTAACCTTTACCAAAATAACCCTAACCATAACCCAAACCCAACTAACCATAACCCTACCCTAACCCTAACCCTAACCCTAACCCTAACCCTAACCCTAGCCCATATAACCCTAACCCTAACCCTAACCCTGACCCTAAACCTAACCCTAAACCAAATAACCCTAACCCTAACCCTAAACCAACTAGCCCTAACACTAACCATAAGCCTAACCTTTACCAAAATAACCCTAACCATAACCCAAACCCAACTAACCATTAACCCTAACCCTAACCCTAACCTAACCCTAACCCTAGCCCAAATAACCCTAACCCTAACCCTAACCCTGACCTAAACCTAACCCTAAACCAAATAACCCTAACCCTAACCCTAAACCAACTAGCCCTAACACTAACCATAAGCCTAACCTTTACAAAATAACCCTAACCATAACCCAAACCCAACTAACCATAACCCTAACCCTAACCCCTAACCCTAACACCCTAACCCTAGCCCAAATAACCCTAACCCTAACCCTGACCCTAAACCTAACCCTAAACCAAATAACCCTAACCCTAACCCTAAACCAACTAGCCCTAACACTAACCATAAGCCTAACCTTTACCAAAATAACCCTAACCATAACCCTAACCCAACTAACCATAACCCTAATCCTAACCCTAACCCTAACCCTAACCCTAACCCTAACCCTAAACCCTAACCCTAGCCCAAATAACCCTAACCCTAACCCTAACCCTGACCCTAAACCTAACCCTAAACCAAATAACCCTAACCCTAACCCTAAACCAACTAGCCCTAACACTAACCATAAGCCTAACCTTTACCAAAATAACCCTAACCATAACCCAAACCCAAATAACCATAACCCTAACCCTAACCCTAACCCTAACCCTAACCCTAACCCTAACCCTAACCCTAACCCTAACCATAACCCTAACCCTAACCCTAACCCTAACCCTAGCCCATATAACCCTAACCCTAACCCTAACCCTGACCCTAAACCTAACCCTAAACCAAATAACCCTAACCCTAACCCTAAACCAACTAGCCCTAACACTAACCCATAAGCCTAACCTTTACCAAAATAACCCTAACCATAACCCAAACCCAACTAACCCTAACCCACTAACCCTAACCCTAACCCTAACCCTAGCCCAAATAACCCTAACCCTAACCCTAACCCTGAGCCTAAACCTAACCCTAAACCAAATAACCCTAACCCTAACCCTAAACCAACTAGCCCTAACACTAACCATAAGCATAACCTTTACCAAAATAACCCTAACCATAACCCAAACCCAACTAACCATAACCCTAACCCTAACCCTAACCCTAACCCTAACCCTAACCCTAACCCTAGCCCAAATAACCCTAACCCTAACCCTAACCCTGACCCTAAACCTAACCCTAAACCAAATAACCCTAACCCTAACCCTAAACCAACTAGCCCTAACACTAACCATAAGCCTAACCTTTACCAAAATAACCCTAACCCATAACCCAAACCCAACTAACCATAACCCTAACCCTAACCCTAACCCTAACCCTAACCCAGCCCATATAACCTAACCCTAACCCTAACCCTGACCCTAAACCTAACCCTAAACCAAATAACCCTAACCCTAACCCTAAACCAACTAGCCCTAACACTAACCATAAGCCTAACCTTTACCAAAATAACCTAACCATAACCTAAACCAACTAACCATAACCCTAACCCTAACCCTAACCCTAACCCTAACCCCTAACCCTAACCCTAGCCCCAAATAACCCTAACCCTAACCCTACCCCCTGACCCTAAACCTAACCCTAAACCAAATAACCCTAACCCTAACTCCTAACACTAACCATAAGCCTAACCTTTACCAAAATAACCCTAACCATAACCCAAACCCAACTAACCATAACCCTAACCCTAACCCTAACCCTAACCCTAACCCTAACCCTAACCCTAACCCTAGCCCAAATAACCCTAACCCTAACCCTGAGACTAAACCTAACCCTAAACCAAATACCCCTAACCCTAACCCTAAACCAACTAGCCCTAACACTAACCATAAGCCTAACCTTTACCAAAATAACCCTAACCATAACCCAAACCCAACTAACCATAACCCTAACCCTAACCCTAACCCTAACCCTAGCCCAAATAACCCTAACCCTAACCATAAACCTGACCCTACACCTAACCCTAAACCAAATAACCCTAACCCTAACCCTAAACCAACTAGCCCTAACACTAACCATAAGCCTAACCTTTACCAAAATAACCCTAACCATAACCCAAACCCAACTAACCATAACCCTAACCCTAACCCTAACCCTAACCCTAACCCTAACCCTAACCCTAGCCCATATAACCCTAACCCTAACCCTAACCCTGACCCTAAACCTAACCCTAAACCAAATAACCCTAACCCTAACCCTAAACCAACTAGCCCTAACACTAACCATAAGCCTAACCTTTACCAAAATAACCCTAACCATAACCCAAACCCAACTAACCATAACCCTAACCCTAACCCTAACCCTAACCCTAACCCTAACCCTAACCCTAGCCCAAATAACCCTAACCCTAACCCTAACCCTGACCCTAAACCTAACCCTAAACCAAATAACCCTAACCCTAACCCTAAACCAACTAGCCCTAACACTAACCATAAGCCTAACCTTTACCAAAATAACCCTAACCATAACCCAAACCCAACTAACCATAACCCTAACCCTAACCCTAACCCTAACCCTAACCCTAGCCCAAATAACCCTAACCCTAACCCTAACCCTGACCCTAAACCTAACCCTAAACCAAATAACCCTAACCCTAACCCTAAACCAACTAGCCCTAACACTAACCATAAGCCTAACCTTTACCAAAATAACCCTAACCATAACCCAAACCCAACTAACCATAACCCTAACCCTAACCCTAACCCTAACCCTAACCCTAGCCCAAATAACCCTAACCCTAACCCTGACCCTAAACCTAACCCTAAACCAAATAACCCTAACCCTAACCCTAAACCAACTAGCCCTAACACTAACCATAAGCCTAACCTTTACCAAAATAACCCTAACCATAACCCAAACCCAACTAACCCTAACCCTAACCCTAACCCTAACCCTAACCCTAACCCTAACCCTAGCCCAAATAACCCTAACGCTAACCCTAACCCTGACCCTAAACCTAACCCTAAACCAAATAACCCTAACCCTAACCCTAAACCAACTAGCCCTAACACTAACCATAAGCCTAACCTTTACCAAAATAACCCTAACAATAACCCAAACCCAACTAACCATAACCCTAACCCTAACCCTAACCCTAACCCTAGCCCATATAACCCTAACCCTAACCCTAACCCTCACCCTAAACCTAACCCTAAACCAAATAACCCTAACCCTAACCCTAAACCAACTAGCCCTAACCCTAACCATAAGCCTAACCTTTACCAAAATAACCCTAACCATAACCTAAACCCAACTAACCATAACCCTAACCCTAACCCTAACCCTAACCCTAGCCCAAATAACCCTAACCCTAACCCTAACCCTGACCCTAAACCTAACCCTAAACCAAATAACCCTAACCCTAACCCTAAACCAACTAGCCCTAACACTAACCATAAGCCTAACCTTTACCAAAATAACCCTAACCATAACCCAAACCCAACTAACCATAACCCTAACCCTAACCCTAACCCTAACCCTAACCCTAACCCTAGCCCAAATAACCCTAACCCTAACCCTGAGACTAAACCTAACCCTAAACCAAATACCCCTAACCCTAACCCTAAACCAACTAGCCCTAACACTAACCATAAGCCTAACCTTTACCAAAATAACCCTAACCATAACCCAAACCCAACTAACCATAACCCTAACCCTAACCCTAACCCTAACCCTAACCCTAGCCCAAATAACCCTAACCCTAACCCTGACCCTAAACCTAACCCTAAACCAAATAACCCTAACCCTAACCCTAAACCAACTAGCCCTAACACTAACCATAAGCCTAACCTTTACCAAAATAACCCTAACCATAACCCAAACCCAACTAACCCTAACCCTAACCCTAACCCTAACCCTAACCCTAACCCTAACCCTAACCCTAGCCCAAATGACCCTAACCCTAACCCTAACCCTGACCCTAAACCTAACCCTAAACCAAATAACCCTAACCCTAACCCTAAACCAACTAGCCCTAACACTAACCATAAGCCTAACCTTTACCAAAATAACCCTAACCATAACCCAAACCCAACTAACCCTAACCCTAACCCTAACCCTAACCCTAACCCTAACCCTAACCCTAACCCTAACCCTAGCCCATATAACCCTAACCCTAACCCTAACCCTGACCCTAAACCTAACCCTAAACCAAATAACCCTAACCCTAACCCTAAACCAACTAGCCCTAACACTAACCATAAGCCTAACCTTTACCAAAATAACCCTAACCATAACCCAAACCCAACTAACCATAACCCTAACCCTAACCCTAACCCTAACCCTAGCCCAAATAACCCTAACCCTAACCCTAACCCTGAGCCTAAACCTAACCCTAAACCAAATACCCCTAACCCTAACCCTAAACCAACTAGCCCTAACACTAACCATAAGCCTAACCTTTACCAAAATAACCCTAACCATAACCCAAACCCAACTAACCATAACCCTAACCCTAACCCTAACCCTAACCCTAACCCTAGCCCAAATAACCCTAACCCTAACCATAAACCTGACCCTACACCTAACCCTAAACCAAATAACCCTAACCCTAACCCTAAACCAACTAGCCCTAACACTAACCATAAGCCTAACCTTTACCAAAATAACCCTAACCATAACCCAAACCCAACTAACCATAACCCTAACCCTAACCCTAACCCTAACCCTAACCCTAACCCTAACCCTAACCCTAGCCCATATAACCCTAACCCTAACCCTAACCCTGACCCTAAACCTAACCCTAAACCAAATAACCCTAACCCTAACCCTAAACCAACTAGCCCTAACACTAACCATAAGCCTAACCTTTACCAAAATAACCCTAACCATAACCCAAACCCAACTAACCATAACCCTAACCCTAACCCTAACCCTAACCCTAACCCTAACCCTAGCCCAAATAACCCTAACCCTAACCCTAACCCTGACCCTAAACCTAACCCTAAACCAAATAACCCTAACCCTAACCCTAAACCAACTAGCCCTAACACTAACCATAAGCCTAACCTTTACCAAAATAACCCTAACCATAACCCAAACCCAACTAACCATAACCCTAACCCTAACCCTAACCCTAACCCTAGCCCATATAACCCTAACCCTAACCCTAACCCTGACCCTAAACCTAACCCTAAACCAAATAACCCTAACCCTAACCCTAAACCAACTAGCCCTAACACTAACCATAAGCCTAACCTTTACCAAAATAACCCTAACCATAACCGAAAACCAACTAACCATAATCCTAACACTAACCCTAACCCTAACCCTAACCCTAGCCCATATAACCCTAACCCTAACCCTAACCCTGACCCTAAACCTAACCCTAAACCAAATAACCCTAACCCTAACCCTAAACCAACTAGCCCTAACACTAACCATAAGCCTAACCTTTACCAAAATAACCCTAACCATAACCCAAACCCAACTAACCCTAACCCTAACCCTAACCCTAACCCTAACCCTAACCCTAACCCTAACCCTAACCCTAACCCTAGCCCAAATAACCCTAACCCTAACCCTAACCCTGACCCTAAACCTAACCCTAAACCAAATAACCCTAACCCTAACCCTAAACCAACTAGCCCTAACACTAACCATAAGCCTAACCTTTACCAAAATAACCCTAACCATAACCCAAACCCAACTAACCATAACCCTAACCCTAACCCTAACCCTAACCCTAACCCTAACCCTAGCCCATATAACCCTAACCCTAACCCTAACCCTGACCCTAAACCTAACCCTAAACCAAATAACCCTAACCCTAACCCTAAACCAACTAGCCCTAACACTAACCATAAGCCTAACCTTTACCAAAATAACACTAACCATAACCCAAACCCAACTAACCATAACCCTAACCCTAACCCTAACCCTAACCCTAACCCTAACCCTAACCCTAACCCTAACCCTAGCCCAAATAACCCTAACCCTAACCCTAACCCTGACCCTAAACCTAACCCTAAACCAAATAACCCTAACCCTAACCCTAAACCAACTAGCCCTAACACTAACCATAAGCCTAACCTTTACCAAAATAACCCTAACCATAACCCAAACCCAACTAACCATAACCCTAACCCTAACCCTAACCCTAACCCTAACCCTAGCCCAAATAACCCTAACCCTAACCCTAACCCTGACCCTAAACCTAACCCTAAACCAAATAACCCTAACCCTAACCCTAAACCAACTAGCCCTAACACTAACCATAAGCCTAACCTTTACCAAAATAACCCTAACCATAACCCAAACCCAACTAACCATAACCCTAACCCTAACCCTAACCCTAACCCTAACCCTAGCCCAAATAACCCTAACCCTAACCCTGACCCTAAACCTAACCCTAAACCAAATAACCCTAACCCTAACCCTAAACCAACTAGCCCTAACACTAACCATAAGCCTAACCTTTACCAAAATAACCCTAACCATAACCCTAACCCAACTAACCATAACCCTAATCCTAACCCTAACCCTAACCCTAACCCTAACCCTAACCCTAACCCTAACCCTAGCCCAAATAACCCTAACCCTAACCCTAACCCTGACCCTAAACCTAACCCTAAACCAAATAACCCTAACCCTAACCCTAAACCAACTAGCCCTAACACTAACCATAAGCCTAACCTTTACCAAAATAACCCTACCATAACCCAAACCCAAATAACCATAACCCTAACCCTAACCCTAACCCTAACCCTAACCCTAACCCTAGCCCATATAACCCTAACCCTAACCCTAACCCTGACCCTAAACCTAACCCTAAACCAAATAACCCTAACCCTAACCCTAAACCAACTAGCCCTAACACTAACCATAAGCCTAACCTTTACCAAAATAACCCTAACCATAACCCAAACCCAACTAACCATAACCCTAACCCTAACCCTAACCCTAACCCTAACCCTAACCCTAGCCCATATAACCCTAACCCTAACCCTAACCCTGACCCTAAACCTAACCCTAAACCAAATAACCCTAACCCTAACCCTAAACCAACTAGCCCTAACACTAACCATAAGCCTAACCTTTACCAAAATAACCCTAACCATAACCCAAACCCAACTAACCCTAACCCTAACCCTAACCCTAACCCTAACCCTAACCCTAACCCTAACCCTAACCCTAACCCTAGCCCAAATAACCCTAACCCTAACCCTAACCCTGACCCTAAACCTAACCCTAAACCAAATAACCCTAACCCTAACCCTAAACCAACTAGCCCTAACACTAACCATAAGCCTAACCTTTACCAAAATAACCCTAACCATAACCCAAACCCAACTAACCATAACCCTAACCCTAACCCTAACCCTAACCCTAGCCCATATAACCCTAACCCTAACCCTAACCCTGACCCTAAACCTAACCCTAAACCAAATAACCCTAACCCTAACCCTAAACCAACTAGCCCTAACACTAACCATAAGCCTAACCTTTACCAAAATAACCCTAACCATAACCTAAACCCAACTAACCATAATCCTAACACTAACCCTAACCCTAACCCTAACCCTAGCCCAAATACCCCTAACCCTAACCCTAACCCTGACCCTAAACCTAACCCTAAACCAAATAACCCTAACCCTAACCCTAAACCAACTAGCCCTAACACTAACCATAAGCCTAACCTTTACCAAAATAACCCTAACCATAACCCAAACCCAACTAACCCTAACCCTAACCCTAACCCTAACCCTAACCCTAACCCTAACCCTAACCCTAGCCCAAATAACCCTAACCCTAACCCTAACCCTGACCCTAAACCTAACCCTAAACCAAATACCCCTAACCCTAACCCTAAACCAACTAGCCCTAACACTAACCATAAGCCTAACCTTTACCAAAATAACCCTAACCATAACCCAAACCCAACTAACCATAACCCTAACCCTAACCCTAACCCTAACCCTAACCCTAACCCTAACCCTAGCCCATATAACCCTAACCCTAACCCTAACCCTGACCCTAAACCTAACCCTAAACCAAATAACCCTAACCCTAACCCTAAACCAACTAGCCCTAACACTAACCATAAGCCTAACCTTTACCAAAATAACCCTAACCATAACCCAAACCCAACTAACCATAACCCTAACCCTAACCCTAACCCTAACCCTAACCCTAGCCCAAATAACCCTAACCCTAACCCTAACCCTGACCCTAAACCTAACCCTAAACCAAATAACCCTAACCCTAACCCTAATAACCAACTAGCCCTAACACTAACCATAAGCCTAACCTTTACCAAAATAACCCTAACCATAACCCAAACCCAACTAACCATAACCCTAACCCTAACCCTAACCCTAACCCTAGCCCAAATAACCCTAACCCTAACCCTAACCCTGACCCTAAACCTAACCCTAAACCAAATAACCCTAACCCTAACCCTAAACCAACTAGCCCTAACACTAACCATAAGCCTAACCTTTACCAAAATAACCCTAACCATAACCCAAACCCAACTAACCATAACCCTAACCCTAACCCTAACCCTAACCCTAACCCTAGCCCAAATAACCCTAACCCTAACCCTGACCCTAAACCTAACCCTAAACCAAATAACCCTAACCCTAACCCTAAACCAACTAGCCCTAACACTAACCATAAGCCTAACCTTTACCAAAATAACCCTAACCATAACCCTAACCCAACTAACCATAACCCTAATCCTAACCCTAACCCTAACCCTAACCCTAACCCTAACCCTAACCCTAGCCCAAATAACCCTAACCCTAACCCTAACCCTGACCCTAAACCTAACCCTAAACCAAATAACCCTAACCCTAACCCTAAACCAACTAGCCCTAACACTAACCATAAGCCTAACCTTTACCAAAATAACCCTAACCATAACCCAAACCCAAATAACCATAACCCTAACCCTAACCCTAACCCTAACCCTAACCCTAACCCTAACCCTAACCCTAACCCTAACCCTAACCCTAACCCTAACCAATAACCCTAACCCTAACCCTAACCCTAACCCTAGCCCATATAACCCTAACCCTAACCCTAACCCTGACCCTAAACCTAACCCTAAACCAAATAACCCTAACTCTAACCCTAAACCAACTAGCCCTAACACTAACCATAAGCCTAACCTTTACCAAAATAACCCTAACCATAACCCAAACCCAACTAACCCTAACCCTAACCCTAACCCTAACCCTAACCCTAGCCCAAATAACCCTAACCCTAACCCTAACCCTGAGCCTAAACCTAACCCTAAACCAAATAACCCTAACCCTAACCCTAAACCAACTAGCCCTAACACTAACCATAAGCATAACCTTTACCAAAATAACCCTAACCATAACCCAAACCCAACTAACCATAACCCTAACCCTAACCCTAACCCTAACCCTAACCCTAACCCTAGCCCAAATAACCCTAACCCTAACCCTAACCCTGAGCCTAAACCTAACCCTAAACCAAATACCCCTAACCCTAACCCTAAACCAACTAGCCCTAACACTAACCATAAGCCTAACCTTTACCAAAATAACCCTAACCATAACCCAAACCCAACTAACCATAACCCTAACCCTAACCCTAACCCTAACCATAACCCTAACCCAAATAACCCTAACCCTAACCCTAACCCTGACCCTAAACCTAACCCTAAACCAAATAACCCTAACCCTAACCCTAAACCAACTAGCCCTAACACTAACCATAAGCCTAACCTTTACCAAAATAACCCTAACCATAACCCAAACCCAACTAACCATAACCCTAACCCTAACCCTAACCCTAACCCTAGCCCAAATAACCCTAACCCTAACCCTAACCCTGAGCCTAAACCTAACCCTAAACCAAATACCCCTAACCCTAACCCTAAACCAACTAGCCCTAACACTAACCATAAGCCTAACCTTTACCAAAATAACCCTAACCATAACCCAAACCCAACTAACCATAACCCTAACCCTAACCCTAACCCTAACCCTAACCCTAGCCCAAATAACCCTAACCCTAACCATAAACCTGACCCTACACCTAACCCTATACCAAATAACCCTAACCCTAACCCTAAACCAACTAGCCCTAACACTAACCATAAGCCTAACCTTTACCAAAATAACCCTAACCATAACCCAAACCCAACTAACCATAACCCTAACCCTAACCCTAACCCTAACCCTAACCCTAACCCTAGCCCATATAACCCTAACCCTAACCCTAACCCTGACCCTAAACCTAACCCTAAACCAAATAACCCTAACCCTAACCCTAAACCAACTAGCCCTAACACTAACCATAAGCCTAACCTTTACCAAAATAACCCTAACCATAACCCAAACCCAACTAACCATAACCCTAACCCTAACCCTAACCCTAACCCTAACCCTAACCCTAACCCTAGCCCAAATAACCCTAACCCTAACCCTAACCCTGACCCTAAACCTAACCCTAAACCAAATAACCCTAACCCTAACCCTAAACCAACTAGCCCTAACACTAACCATAAGCCTAACCTTTACCAAAATAACCCTAACCATAACCCAAACCCAACTAACCATAACCCTAACCCTAACCCTAACCCTAACCCTAACCCTAGCCCAAATAACCCTAACCCTAACCCTGACCCTAAACCTAACCCTAAACCAAATAACCCTAACCCTAACCCTAAACCAACTAGCCCTAACGCTAACCATAAGCCTAACCTTTACCAAAATAACCCTAACCATAACCCAAACCCAACTAACCCTAACCCTAACCCTAACCCTAACCCTAACCCTAACCCTAACCCTAACCCTAGCCCAAATAACCCTAACCCTAACCCTAACCCTGACCCTAAACCTAACCCTAAACCAAATAACCCTAACCCTAACCCTAAACCAACTAGCCCTAACACTAACCATAAGCCTAACCTTTACCAAAATAACCCTAACCATAACCTAAACCCAACTAACCATAACCCTAACCCTAACCCTAACCCTAACCCTAGCCCAAATAACCCTAACCCTAACCCTAACCCTGACCCTAAACCTAACCCTAAACCAAATAACCCTAACCCTAACCCTAAACCAACTAGCCCTAACACTAACCATAAGCCTAACCTTTACCAAAATAACCCTAACCATAACCCAAACCCAACTAACCATAACCCTAACCCTAACCCTAACCCTAACCCTAACCCTAACCCTAGCCCAAATAACCCTAACCCTAACCCTGAGACTAAACCTAACCCTAAACCAAATACCCCTAACCCTAACCCTAAACCAACTAGCCCTAACACTAACCATAAGCCTAACCTTTACCAAAATAACCCTAACCATAACCCAAACCCAACTAACCATAACCCTAACCCTAACCCTAACCCTAACCCTAGCCCAAATAACCCTAACCCTAACCATAAACCTGACCCTACACCTAACCCTAAACCAAATAACCCTAACCCTAACCCTAAACCAACTAGCCCTAACACTAACCATAAGCCTAACTTTTACCAAAATAACCCTAACCATAACCCAAACCCAACTAACCCTAACCCTAACCCTAACCCTAACCCTAACCCTAACCCTAACCCTAACCCTAGCCCATATAACCCTAACCCTAACCCTAACCCTGACCCTAAACCTAACCCTAAACCAAATAACCCTAACCCTAACCCTAAACCAACTAGCCCTAACACTAACCATAAGCCTAACCTTTACCAAAATAACCCTAACCATAACCCAAACCCAACTAACCATAACCCTAACCCTAACCCTAACCCTAACCCTAACCCTAACCCTAGCCCAAATAACCCGAACCCTAACCCTAACCCTGACCCTAAACCTAACCCTAAACCAAATAACCCTAACCCTAACCCTAAACCAACTAGCCCTAACACTAACCATAAGCCTAACCTTTACCAAAATAACCCTAACCATAACCCAAACCCAACTAACCATAACCCTAACCCTAACCCTAACCCTAACCCTAACCCTAGCCCAAATAACCCTAACCCTAACCCTAACCCTGACCCTAAACCTAACCCTAAACCAAATAACCCTAACCCTAACCCTAAACCAACTAGCCCTAACACTAACCATAAGCCTAACCTTTACCAAAATAACCCTAACCATAACCCAAACCCAACTAACCCTAACCCTAACCCTAACCCTAACCCTAACCCTAACCCTAACCCTAACCCTAGCCCAAATAACCCTAACGCTAACCCTAACCCTGACCCTAAACCTAACCCTAAACCAAATAACCCTAACCCTAACCCTAAACCAACTAGCCCTAACACTAACCATAAGCCTAACCTTTACCAAAATAACCCTAACCATAACCCAAACCCAACTAACCATAACCCTAACCCTAACCCTAACCCTAACCCTAGCCCATATAACCCTAACCCTAACCCTAACCCTCACCCTAAACCTAACCCTAAACCAAATAACCCTAACCCTAACCCTAAACCAACTAGCCCTAACCCTAACCATAAGCCTAACCTTTACCAAAATAACCCTAACCATAACCTAAACCCAACTAACCATAACCCTAACCCTAACCCTAACCCTAGCCCAAATAACCCTAACCCTAACCCTGAGACTAAACCTAACCCTAAACCAAATACCCCTAACCCTAACCCTAAACCAACTAGCCCTAACACTAACCATAAGCCTAACCTTTACCAAAATAACCCTAACCATAACCCAAACCCAACTAACCATAACCCTAACCCTAACCCTAACCCTAACCCTAGCCCAAATAACCCTAACCCTAACCATAAACCTGACCCTACACCTAACCCTAAACCAAATAACCCTAACCCTAACCCTAAACCAACTAGCCCTAACACTAACCATAAGCCTAACCTTTACCAAAATAACCCTAACCATAACCCAAACCCAACTAACCATAACCCTAACCCTAACCCTAACCCTAACCCTAACCCTAACCCTAACCCTAACCCTAGCCCATATAACCCTAACCCTAACCCTAACCCTGACCCTAAACCTAACCCTAAACCAAATAACCCTAACCCTAACCCTAAACCAACTAGCCCTAACACTAAGAATAAGCCTGACCTTTACCAAAATAACCCTAACCATAACCCAAACCCAACTAACCATAACCCTAACCCTAACCCTAACCCTAACCCTAACCCTAACCCTAGCCCAAATAACCCTAACCCTAACCCTGACCCTAAACCTAACCCTAAACCAAATAACCCTAACCCTAACCCTAAACCAACTAGCCCTAACACTAACCATAAGCCTAACCTTTACCAAAATAACCCTAACCATAACCCAAACCCAACTAACCATAACCCTAACCCTAACCCTAACCCTAACCCTAACCCTAGCCCAAATAACCCTAACCCTAACCCTAACCCTGACCCTAAACCTAACCCTAAACCAAATAACCCTAACCCTAACCCTAAACCAACTAGCCCTAACACTAACCATAAGCCTAACCTTTACCAAAATAACCCTAACCATAACCCAAACCCAACTAACCATAACCCTAACCCTAACCCTAACCCTAACCCTAACCCTAGCCCAAATAACCCTAACCCTAACCCTGACCCTAAACCTAACCCTAAACCAAATAACCCTAACCCTAACCCTAAACCAACTAGCCCTAACACTAACCATAAGCCTAACCTTTACCAAAATAACCTTAACCATAACCTAAACCCAACTAACCATAACCCTAACCCTAACCCTAACCCTAACCCTAACCCTAACCCTAGCCCAAATAACCCTAACCCTAACCCTAACCCTGACCCTAAACCTAACCCTAAACCAAATAACCCTAACCCTAACCCTAAACCAACTAGCCCTAACACTAACCATAAGCCTAACCTTTACCAAAATAACCCTAACCATAACCCAAACCCAAATAACCATAACCCTAACCCTAACCCTAACCCTAACCCTAACCCTAGCCCAAATAACCCGAACCCTAACCCTGACCCTAAACCTAACCCTAAACCAAATAACCCTAACCCTAACCCTAAACCAACTAGCCCTAACACTAACCATAAGCCTAACCTTTACCAAAATAACCCTAACCATAACCCAAACCCAACTAACCATAACCCTAACCCTAACCCTAGCCCAAATAACCCTAACCCTAACCCTAACCCTAGCCCAAATAACCCTAACCCTAACCCTAACCCTGACCCTAATCCTAACCCTAAACCAACTAGCCCTAACACTAACCATAAGCCTAACCTTTACCAAAATAACCCTAACCATAACCCAAACCCAACTAACCATAACCCTAACCCTAACCCTAACCCTAACCCTAACCCTAACCCTAACCCTAACCCTAACCCTAGCCCAAATAACCCTAACCCTAACCATAAACCTGACCCTACACCTAACCCTAAACCAAATAACCCTAACCCTAACCCTAAACCAACTAGCCCTAACACTAACCATAAGCCTAACCTTTACCAAAATAACCCTAACCATAACCCAAACCCAACTAACCATAACCCTAACCCTAACCCTAACCCTAACCCTAACCCTAACCCTAACCCTAACCCTAACCCTAACCCTAGCCCATATAACCCTAACCCTAACCCTAACCCTGACCCTAAACCTAACCCTAAACCAAATAACCCTAACCCTAACCCTAAACCAACTAGCCCTAACACTAACCATAAGCCTAACCTTTACCAAAATAACCCTAACCATAACCCAAACCCAACTAACCATAACCCTAACCCTAACCCTAACCCTAACCCTAACCCTAACCCTAACCCTAGCTCAAATAACCCTAACCCTAACCCTAACCCTGACCCTAAACCTAACCCTAAACCAAATAACCCTAACCCTAACCCTAAACCAACTAGCCCTAACACTAACCATAAGCCTAACCTTTACCAAAATAACCCTAACCATAACCCAAACCCAACTAACCATAACCCTAACCCTAACCCTAACCCTAACCCTAACCCTAACCCTAGCCCAAATAACCCTAACCCTAACCCTGACCCTAAACCTAACCCTAAACCAACTAGCCCTAACACTAACCATAAGCCTAACCTTTACCAAAATAACCCTAACCATAACCCTAACCCAACTAACCATAACCCTAACCCTAACCCTAGCCCAAATAACCCTAACCCTAACCCTAACCCTAGCCCAAATAACCCTAACCCTAACCCTAACCCTGACCCTAAACCTAACCCTAAACCAACTAGCCCTAACACTAACCATAAGCCTAACCTTTACCAAAATAACCCTAACCATAACCCAAACCCAACTAACCATAACCCTAACCCTAACCCTAACCCTAACCCTAACCCTAACCCTAACCCTAGCCCAAATAACCCTAACCCTAACCATAAACCTGACCCTACACCTAACCCTAAACCAAATAACCCTAACCCTAACCCTAAACCAACTAGCCCTAACACTAACCATAAGCCTAACCTTTACCAAAATAACCCTAACCATAACCCAAACCCAACTAACCATAACCCTAACCCTAACCCTAACCCTAACCCTAACCCTAACCCTAACCCTAACCCTAACCCTAGCCCACATAACCCTAACCCTAACCCTAACCCTGACCCTAAACCTAACCCTAAACCAAATAACCCTAACCCTAACCCTAAACCAACTAGCCCTAACACTAACCATAAGCCTAACCTTTACCAAAATAACCCTAACCATAACCCAAACCCAACTAACCATAACCCTAACCCTAACCCTAACCCTAACCCTAACCCTAACCCTAACCCTAGCTCAAATAACCCTAACCCTAACCCTAACCCTGACCCTAAACCTAACCCTAAACCAAATAACCCTAACCCTAACCCTAAACCAACTAGCCCTAACACTAACCATAAGCCTAACCTTTACCAAAATAACCCTAACCATAACCCAAACCCAACTAACCATAACCCTAACCCTAACCCTAACCCTAACCCTAACCCTAGCCCAAATAACCCGAACCCTAACCCTGAGCCTAAACCTAACCCTAAACCAAATAACCCTAACCCTAACCCTAAACCAACTAGCCTTAACACTAACCATAAGCCTAACCTTTACCAAAATAACCCTAACCATAACCCTAACCCAACTAACCATAACCCTAACCCTAACCCTAGCCCAAATAACCCTAACCCTAACCCTAACCCTAGCCCAAATAACCCTAACCCTAACCCTAACCCTGACCATAAACCTAACCCTAAACCAAATAACCCTAACCCTAACCCTAAACCAACTAGCCCTAACACTAACCATAAGCCTAACCTTTACCAAAATAACCCTAACCATAACCCAAACCCAACTAACCATAACCCTAACCCTAACCCTAACCCTAACCCTAACCCTAGCCCATATAACCCTAACCCTAACCCTAACCCTGACCCTAAACCTAACCCTAAACCAAATAACCCTAACCCTAACCCTAAACCAACTAGCCCTAACACTAACCATAAGCCTAACCTTTACCAAAATAACCCTAACCATAACCCAAACCCAACTAACCCTAACCCTAACCCTAACCCTAACCCTAACCCTAACCCTAACCCTAACCCTAGCCCAAATAACCCTAACGCTAACCCTAACCCTGACCCTAAACCTAACCCTAAACCAAATAACCCTAACCCTAACCCTAAACCAACTAGCCCTAACACTAACCATAAGCCTAACCTTTACCAAAATAACCCTAACAATAACCCAAACCAAACTAACCATAACCCTAACCCTAACCCTAACCCTAACCCTAGCCCATATAACCCTAACCCTAACCCTAACCCTCACCCTAAACCTAACCCTAAACCAAATAACCCTAACCCTAACCCTAAACCAACTAGCCCTAACCCTAACCATAAGCCTAACCTTTACCAAAATAACCCTAACCATAACCTAAACCCAACTAACCATAACCCTAACCCTAACCCTAACCCTAACCCTAGCCCAAATAACCCTAACCCTAACCCTAACCCTGACCCTAAACCTAACCCTAAACCAAATAACCCTAACCCTAACCCTAAACCAACTAGCCCTAACACTAACCATAAGCCTAACCTTTACCAAAATAACCCTAACCATAACCCAAACCCAACTAACCATAACCCTAACCCTAACCCTAACCCTAACCCTAACCCTAACCCTAGCCCAAATAACCCTAACCCTAACCCTGAGACTAAACCTAACCCTAAACCAAATACCCCTAACCCTAACCCTAAACCAACTAGCCCTAACACTAACCATAAGCCTAACCTTTACCAAAATAACCCTAACCATAACCCAAACCCAACTAACCATAACCCTAACCCTAACCCTAACCCTAACCCTAGCCCAAATAACCCTAACCCTAACCATAAACCTGACCCTACACCTAACCCTAAACCAAATAACCCTAACCCTAACCCTAAACCAACTAGCCCTAACACTAACCATAAGCCTAACCTTTACCAAAATAACCCTAACCATAACCCAAACCCAACTAACCATAACCCTAACCCTAACCCTAACCCTAACCCTAACCCTAACCCTAACCCTAGCCCATATAACCCTAACCCTAACCCTAACCCTGACCCTAAACCTAACCCTAAACCAAATAACCCTAACCCTAACCCTAAACCAACTAGCCCTAACACTAAGCATAAGCCTGACCTTTACCAAAATAACCCTAACCATAACCCAAACCCAACTAACCATAACCCTAACCCTAACCCTAACCCTAACCCTAACCCTAACCCTAGCCCAAATAACCCTAACCCTAACCCTAACCCTGACCCTAAACCTAACCCTAAACCAAATAACCCTAACCCTAACCCTAAACCAACTAGCCCTAACACTAACCATAAGCCTAACCTTTACCAAAATAACCCTAACCATAACCCAAACCCAACTAACCATAACCCTAACCCTAACCCTAACCCTAACCCTAACCCTAGCCCAAATAACCCTAACCCTAACCCTAACCCTGACCCTAAACCTAACCCTAAACCAAATAACCCTAACCCTAACCCTAAACCAACTAGCCCTAACACTAACCATAAGCCTAACCTTTACCAAAATAACCCTAACCATAACCCAAACCCAACTAACCATAACCCTAACCCTAACCCTAACCCTAACCCTAACCCTAGCCCAAATAACCCTAACCCTAACCCTGACCCTAAACCTAACCCTAAACCAAATAACCCTAACCCTAACCCTAAACCAACTAGCCCTAACACTAACCATAAGCCTAACCTTTACCAAAATAACCTTAACCATAACCTAAACCCAACTAACCATAACCCTAACCCTAACCCTAACCCTAACCCTAACCCTAACCCTAGCCCAAATAACCCTAACCCTAACCCTAACCCTGACCCTAAACCTAACCCTAAACCAAATAACCCTAACCCTAACCCTAAACCAACTAGCCCTAACACTAACCATAAGCCTAACCTTTACCAAAATAACCCTAACCATAACCCAAACCCAAATAACCATAACCCTAACCCTAACCCTAACCCTAACCCTAACCCTAGCCCAAATAACCCTAACCCTAACCCTAAGCCTAAACCTAACCCTAAACCAAATACCCCTAACCCTAACCCTAAACAAACTAGCCCTAACACTAACCATAAGCCTAACCTTTACCAAAATAACCCTAACCATAACCCAAACCCAACTAACCCTAACCCTAACCCTAACCCTAACCCTAACCCTAACCCTAACCCTAACCCTAGCCCAAATAACCCTAACCCTAACCATAAACCTGACCCTACACCTAACCCTAAACCAAATAACCCTAACCCTAACCCTAAACCAACTAGCCCTAACACTAACCATAAGCCTAACCTTTACCAAAATAACCCTAACCATAACCCAAACCCAACTAACCATAACCCTAACCCTAACCCTAACCCTAACCCTAACCCTAACCCTAACCCTAACCCTAGCCCATATAACCCTAACCCTAACCCTAACCCTGACCCTAAACCTAACCCTAAACCAAATAACCCTAACCCTAACCCTAAACCAACTAGCCCTAACACTAACCATAAGCCTAACCTTTACCAAAATAACCCTAACCATAACCCAAACCCAACTAACCATAACCCTAACCCTAACCCTAACCCTAACCCTAACCCTAACCCTAGCTCAAATAACCCTAACCCTAACCCTAACCCTGACCCTAAACCTAACCCTAAACCAAATAACCCTAACCCTAACCCTAAACCAACTAGCCCTAACACTAACCATAAGCCTAACCTTTACCAAAATAACCCTAACCATAACCCAAACCCAACTAACCATAACCCTAACCCTAACCCTAACCCTAGCCCAAATAACCCGAACCCTAACCCTGACCCTAAACCTAACCCTAAACCAAATAACCCTAACCCTAACCCTAAACCAACTAGCCCTAACACTAACCATAAGCCTAACCTTTACCAAAATAACCCTAACCATAACCCTAACCCAACTAACCATAACCCTAACCCTAACCCTAGCCCAAATAACCCTAACCCTAACCCGAACCCTAGCCCAAATAACCCTAACCCTAACCCTAACCCTGACCCTAATCCTAACCCTAAACCAACTAGCCCTAACACTAACCATAAGCCAAACCTTTACCAAAATAACCCTAACCATAACCCAAACCCAACTAACCATAACCCTAACCCTAACCCTAACCCTAACCCTAACCCTAACCCTAACCCTAACCCTAACCCTAGCCCAAATAACCCTAACCCTAACCATAAACCTGACCCTACACCTAACCCTAAACCAAATAACCCTAACCCTAACCCTAAACCAACTAGCCCTAACACTAACCATAAGCCTAACCTTTACCAAAATAACCCTAACCATAACCCAAACCCAACTAACCATAACCCTAACCCTAACCCTAACCCTAACCCTAACCCTAACCCTAACCCTAACCCTAACCCTAACCCTAGCCCATATAACCCTAACCCTAACCCTAACCCTGACCCTAAACCTAACCCTAAACCAAATAACCCTAACCCTAACCCTAAACCAACTAGCCCTAACACTAACCATAAGCCTAACCTTTACCAAAATAACCCTAACCATAACCCAAACCCAACTAACCATAACCCTAACCCTAACCCTAACCCTAACCCTAACCCTAACCCTAACCCTAGCTCAAATAACCCTAACCCTAACCCTAACCCTGACCCTAAACCTAACCCTAAACCAAATAACCCTAACCCTAACCCTAAACCAACTAGCCCTAACACTAACCATAAGCCTAACCTTTACCAAAATAACCCTAACCATAACCCAAACCCAACTAACCATAACCCTAACCCTAACCCTAACCCTAACCCTAACCCTAACCCTAACCCTAGCCCAAATAACCCTAACCCTAACCCTGACCCTAAACCTAACCCTAAACCAACTAGCCCTAACACTAACCATAAGCCTAACCTTTACCAAAATAACCCTAACCATAACCCTAACCCAACTAACCATAACCCTAACCCTAACCCTAGCCCAAATAACCCTAACCCTAACCCTAGCCCAAATAACCCTAACCCTAACCCTAACCCTGACCCTAAACCTAACCCTAAACCAACTAGCCCTAACACTAACCATAAGCCTAACCTTTACCAAAATAACCCTAACCATAACCCAAACCCAACTAACCATAACCCTAACCCTAACCCTAACCCTAACCCTAACCCTAACCCTAACCCTAGCCCAAATAACCCTAACCCTAACCATAAACCTGACCCTACACCTAACCCTAAACCAAATAACCCTAACCCTAACCCTAAACCAACTAGCCCTAACACTAACCATAAGCCTAACCTTTACCAAAATAACCCTAACCATAACCCAAACCCAACTAACCATAACCCTAACCCTAACCCTAACCCTAACCCTAACCCTAACCCTAACCCTAACCCTTACCCTAGCCCACATAACCCTAACCCTAACCCTAACCCTGACCCAAAACCTAACCCTAAACCAAATAACCCTAACCCTAACCCTAAACCAACTAGCCCTAACACTAACCATAAGCCTAACCTTTACCAAAATAACCCTAACCATAACCCAAACCCAACTAACCATAACCCTAACCCTAACCCTAACCCTAACCCTAACCCTAACCCTAACCCTAGCTCAAATAACCCTAACCCTAACCCTAACCCTGACCCTAAACCTAACCCTAAACCAAATAACCCTAACCCTAACCCTAAACCAACTAGCCCTAACACTAACCATAAGCCTAACCTTTACCAAAATAACCCTAACCATAACCCAAACCCAACTAACCATAACCCTAACCCTAACCCTAACCCTAACCCTAACCCTAGCCCAAATAACCCGAACCCTAACCCTGAGCCTAAACCTAACCCTAAACCAAATAACCCTAACCCTAACCCTAAACCAACTAGCCTTAACACTAACCATAAGCCTAACCTTTACCAAAATAACCCTAACCATAACCCTAACCCAACTAACCATAACCCTAACCCTAACCCTAGCCCAAATAACCCTAACCCTAACCCTAACCCTAGCCCAAATAACCCTAACCCTAACCCTAACCCTGACCCTAAACCTAACCCTAAACCAAATAACCCTAACCCTAACCCTAAACCAACTAGCCCTAACACTAACCATAAGCCTAACCTTTACCAAAATAACCCTAACCATAACCCAAACCCAACTAACCATAACCCTAACCCTAACCCTAACCCTAACCCTAACCCTAACCCTAACCCTAGCTCAAATAACCCTAACCCTAACCCTAACCCTGACCCTAAACCTAACCCTAAACCAAATAACCCTAACCCTAACCCTAAACCAACTAGCCCTAACACTAACCATAAGCCTAACCTTTACCAAAATAACCCTAACCATAACCCAAACCCAACTAACCATAACCCTAACCCTAACCCTAACCCTAACCCTAACCCTAACCCTAACCCTAGCCCAAATAACCCTAACCCTAACCCTGACCCTAAACCTAACCCTAAACCAACTAGCCCTAACACTAACCATAAGCCTAACCTTTACCAAAATAACCCTAACCATAACCCTAACCCAACTAACCATAACCCTAACCCTAACCCTAGCCCAAATAACCCTAACCCTAACCCTAACCCTAGCCCAAACAACCCTAACCCTAACCCTAACCCTGACCCTAAACCTAACCCTAAACCAACTAGCCCTAACACTAACCATAAGCCTAACCTTTACCAAAATAACCCTAACCATAACCCAAACCCAACTAACCATAACCCTAACCCTAACCCTAACCCTAACCCTAACCCTAACCCTAACCCTAGCCCAAATAACCCTAACCCTAACCATAAACCTGACCCTACACCTAACCCTAAACCAAATAACCCTAACCCTAACCCTAAACCAACTAGCCCTAACACTAACCATAAGCCTAACCTTTACCAAAATAACCCTAACCATAACCCAAACCCAACTAACCATAACCCTAACCCTAACCCTAACCCTAACCCTAACCCTAACCCTAACCCTAACCCTTACCCTAGCCCACATAACCCTAACCCTAACCCTAACCCTGACCCTAAACCTAACCCTAAACCAAATAACCCTAACCCTAACCCTAAACCAACTAGCCCTAACACTAACCATAAGCCTAACCTTTACCAAAATAACCCTAACCATAACCCAAACCCAACTAACCATAACCCTAACCCTAACCCTAACCCTAACCCTAACCCTAACCCTAACCCTAGCTCAAATAACCCTAACCCTAACCCTAACCCTGACCCTAAACCTAACCCTAAACCAAATAACCCTAACCCTAACCCTAAACCAACTAGCCCTAACACTAACCATAAGCCTAACCTTTACCAAAATAACCCTAACCATAACCCAAACCCAACTAACCATAACCCTAACCCTAACCCTAACCCTAACCCTAACCCTAGCCCAAATAACCCGAACCCTAACCCTGAGCCTAAACCTAACCCTAAACCAAATAACCCTAACCCTAACCCTAAACCAACTAGCCTTAACACTAACCATAAGCCTAACCTTTACCAAAATAACCCTAACCATAACCCTAACCCAACTAACCATAACCCTAACCCTAACCCTAGCCCAAATAACCCTAACCCTAACCCTAACCCTAGCCCAAATAACCCTAACCCTAACCCTAACCCTGACCATAAACCTAACCCTAAACCAAATAACCCTAACCCTAACCCTAAACCAACTAGCCCTAACACTAACCATAAGCCTAACCTTTACCAAAATAACCCTAACCATAACCCAAACCCAACTAACCATAACCCTAACCCTAACCCTAACCCTAACCCTAACCCTAGCCCATATAACCCTAACCCTAACCCTAACCCTGACCCTAAACCTAACCCTAAACCAAATAACCCTAACCCTAACCCTAAACCAACTAGCCCTAACACTAACCATAAGCCTAACCTTTACCAAAATAACCCTAACCATAACCCAAACCCAACTAACCATAACCCTAACCCTAACCCTAACCCTAACCCTAGCCCAAATAACCCTAACCCTAACCCTAACCCTGACCCTAAACCTAACCCTAAACCAAATAACCCTAACCCTAACCCTAAACCAACTAGCCCTAACACTAACCATAAGCCTAACCTTTACCAAAATAACCCTAACCATAACCCAAACCCAACTAACCATAACCCTAACCCTAACCCTAACCCTAACCCTAACCCTAGCCCAAATAACCCTAACCCTAACCCTAACCCTGACCCTAAACCTAACCCTAAACCAAATACCCCTAACCCTAACCCTAAACCAACTAGCCCTAACACTAACCATAAGCCTAACCTTTACCAAAATAACCCTTAACCATAACCCAAACCCAACTAACCATAACCCTAACCCTAACCCTAACCCTAACCCTAACCCTAGCCCAAATAACCCTAACCCTAACCCTAACCCTGAGCCTAAACCTAACCCTAAACCAAATACCCCTAACCCTAACCCTAAACCAACTAGCCCTAACACTAACCATAAGCCTAACCTTTACCAAAATAACCCTAACCATAACCCAAACCCAACTAACCATAACCCTAACCCTAACCCTAACCCTAACCCTAACCCTAGCCCAAATAACCCTAACCCTAACCATAAACCTGACCCTACACCTAACCCTAAACCAAATAACCCTAACCCTAACCCTAAACCAACTAGCCCTAACACTAACCATAAGCCTAACCTTTACCAAAATAACCCTAACCATAACCCAAACCCAACTAACCATAACCCTAACCCTAACCCTAACCCTAACCCTAGCCCATATAACCCTAACCCTAACCCTAACCCTGACCCTAAACCTAACCCTAAACCAAATAACCCTAACCCTAACCCTAAACCAACTAGTCCTAACACTAACCATAAGCCTAACCTTTACCAAAATAACCCTAACCATAACCCAAACCCAACTAACCATAACCCTAACCCTAACCCTAACACTAACCATAACCCTAACCCTAACCCTAACCCTAGCCCAAATAACCCTAACCCTAACCCTAACCCTGACCCTAAACCTAACCCTAAACCAAATAACCCTAACCCTAACCCTAAACCAACTAGCCCTAACACTAACCATAAGCCTAACCTTTACCAAAATAACCCTAACCATAACCCAAACCCAACTAACCATAACCCTAACCCTAACCCTAACCCTAACCCTAGCCCATATAACCCTAACCCTAACCCTAACCCTGACCCTAAACCTAACCCTAAACCAAATAACCCTAACCCTAACCCTAAACCAACTAGCCCTAACACTAACCATAAGCCTAACCTTTACCAAAATAACCCTAACCATAACCTAAACCCAACTAACCATAACCCTAACCCTAACCCTAACCCTAACCCTAACCCTAACCCTAACCCTAACCCTAGCCCAAATAACCCTAACCCTAACCCTAACCCTGACCCTAAACCTAACCCTAAACCAAATAACCCTAACCCTAACCCTAAACCAACTAGCCCTAACACTAACCATAACCCTAACCTTTACCAAAATAACCCTAACCATAACCCAAACCCAACTAACCCTAACCCTAACCCTAACCCTAACCCTAACCCTAACCCTAACCCTAACCCTAGCCCAAATAACCCTAACCCTAACCCTAACCCTGACCCTAAACCTAACCCTAAACCAAATAACCCTAACCCTAACCCTAAACCAACTAGCCCTAACACTAACCATAAGCCTAACCTTTACCAAAATAACCCTAACCATAACCCAAACCCAACTAAACATAACCCTAACCCTAACCCTAACCCTAACCCTAACCCTAACCCTAAACCTAGCCCATATAACCCTAACCCTAACCCTAACCCTGACCCTAAACCTAACCCTAAACCAAATAACCCTAACCCTAACCCTAAACCAACTAGCCCTAACACTAACCATAAGCCTAACCTTTACCAAAATAACCCTAACCATAACCTAAACCCAACTAACCATAACCCTAACCCTAACCCTAACCCTAACCCTAACCCTAGCCCAAATAACCCTAACCCTAACCCTAACCCTGAGCCTAAACCTAACCCTAAACCAAATACCCCTAACCCTAACCCTAAACCAACTAGCCCTAACACTAACCATAAGCCTAACCTTTACCAAAATAACCCTAACCATAACCCAAACCCAACTAACCATAACCCTAACCCTAACCCTAACCCTAACCCTAGCCCAAATAACCCTAACCCTAACCCTAAGCCTAAACCTAACCCTAAACCAAATACCCCTAACCCTAACCCTAAACCAACTAGCCCTAACACTAACCATAAGCCTAACCTTTACCAAAATAACCCTAACCATAACCCAAACCCAACTAACCCTAACCCTAACCCTAACCCTAACCCTAACCCTAACCCTAGCCCAAATAACCCTAACCCTAACCCTAACCCTGACCCTAAACCTAACCCTAAACCAAATAACCCTAACCCTAATCCTAAACCAACTAGCCCTAACACTAACCATAAGCCTAACCTTTACCAAAATAACCCTAACCATAACCCAAACCCAACTAACCATAACCCTAACCCTAACCCTAACCCTAACCCTAACCCTAACCCTAACCCTAACCCTAGCCCAAATAACCCTAACCCTAACCCTAACCCTGACCCTAAACCTAACCCTAAACCAAATAACCCTAACCCTAACCCTAAACCAACTAGCCCTAACACTAACCATAAGCCTAACCTTTACCAAAATAACCCTAACCATAACCCAAACCCAACTAACCATAACCCTAACCCTAACCCTAACCCTAACCCTAACCCTAGCCCAAATAACCCTAACCCTAACCCTGAGCCTAAACCTAACCCTAAACCAAATAACCCTAACCCTAACCCTAAACCAACTAGCCCTAACACTAACCATAAGCCTAACCTTTACCAAAATAACCCTAACCATAACCCTAACCCAACTAACCATAACCCTAACCCTAACCCTAGCCCAAATAACCCTAACCGTAACCCTAACCCTAGCCCAAATAACCCTAACCCTAACCCTAACCCTGTCCCTAAACCTAACCCTAAACCAAATAACCCTAACCCTAACCCTAAACCAACTAGCCCTAACACTAACCATAAGCCTAACCTTTACCAAAATAACCCTAACCATAACCCAAACCCAACTAACCATAACCCTAACCCTAACCCTAACCCTAACCCTAACCCTAGCCCATATAACCCTAACCCTAACCCTAACCCTGACCCTAAACCTAACCCTAAACCAAATAACCCTAACCCTAACCCTAAACCAACTAGCCCTAACACTAACCATAAGCCTAACCTTTACCAAAATAACCCTAACCATAACCCAAACCCAACTAACCATAACCCTAACCCTAACCCTAACCCTAACCCTAGCCCAAATAACCCTAACCCTAACCCTAACCCTGACCCTAAACCTAACCCTAAACCAAATAACCCTAACCCTAACCCTAAACCAACTAGCCCTAACACTAACCATAAGCCTAACCTTTACCAAAATAACCCTAACCATAACCCAAACCCAACTAACCATAACCCTAACCCTAACCCTAACCCTAACCCTAACCCTAGCCCAAATAACCCTAACCCTAACCCTAACCCTGAGCCTAAACCTAACCCTAAACCAAATACCCCTAACCCTAACCCTAAACCAACTAGCCCTAACACTAACCATAAGCCTAACCTTTACCAAAATAACCCTTAACCATAACCCAAACCCAACTAACCATAACCCTAACCCTAACCCTAACCCTAACCCTAACCCTAGCCCAAATAACCCTAACCCTAACCCTAACCCTGAGCCTAAACCTAACCCTAAACCAAATACCCCTAACCCTAACCCTAAACCAACTAGCCCTAACACTAACCATAAGCCTAACCTTTACCAAAATAACCCTAACCATAACCCAAACCCAACTAACCATAACCCTAACCCTAACCCTAACCCTAACCCTAGCCCAAATAACCCTAACCCTAACCATAAACCTGACCCTACACCTAACCCTAAACCAAATAACCCTAACCCTAACCCTAAACCAACTAGCCCTAACACTAACCATAAGCCTAACCTTTACCAAAATAACCCTAACCATAACCCAAACCCAACTAACCATAACCCTAACCCTAACCCTAACCCTAACCCTAACCCTAGCCCATATAACCCTAACCCTAACCCTAACCCTGACCCTAAACCTAACCCTAAACCAAATAACCCTAACCCTAACCCTAAACCAACTAGCCCTAACACTAACCATAAGCCTAACCTTTACCAAAATAACCCTAACCATAACCCAACTAACCATAACCCTAACCCTAACCCTAACCCTAACCCTAACCCTAACCCTAACCCTAGCCCAAATAACCCTAACCCTAACCCTAACCCTGACCCTAAACCTAACCCTAAACCAAATAACCCTAACCCTAACCCTAAACCAACTAGCCCTAACACTAACCATAAGCCTAACCTTTACCAAAATAACCCTAACCATAACCCAAACCCAACTAACCATAACCCTAACCCTAACCCTAACCCTAACCCTAACCCTAACCCTAACCCTAACCCTAACCCTAACCCTAACCCTAACCCTAACCCTAACCCTAACCCTAACCCTAACCCTAACCCTAACCCTAACCCTAACCCTAACCCAAACCCAAATAACCATAACCCTAACCCTAACCCTAACCCTAACCCTAACCCTAACCCTAACCCTAACCCTAACCCTAACCCTAACCCTAACCCTAACCCTAACCATAACCCTAACCCTAACCCTAACCCTAACCCTAGCCCATATAACCCTAACCCTAACCCTAACCCTGACCCTAAACCTAACCCTAAACCAAATAACCCTAACTCTAACCCTAAACCAACTAGCCCTAACACTAACCATAAGCCTAACCTTTACCAAAATAACCCTAACCATAACCCAAACCCAACTAACCCTAACCCTAACCCTAACCCTAACCCTAACCCTAGCCCAAATAACCCTAACCCTAACCCTAACCCTGAGCCTAAACCTAACCCTAAACCAAATAACCCTAACCCTAACCCTAAACCAACTAGCCCTAACACTAACCATAAGCATAACCTTTACCAAAATAACCCTAACCATAACCCAAACCCAACTAACCATAACCCTAACCCTAACCCTAACCCTAACCCTAACCCTAACCCTAGCCCAAATAACCCTAACCCTAACCCTAACCCTGAGCCTAAACCTAACCCTAAACCAAATACCCCTAACCCTAACCCTAAACCAACTAGCCCTAACACTAACCATAAGCCTAACCTTTACCAAAATAACCCTAACCATAACCCAAACCCAACTAACCATAACCCTAACCCTAACCCTAACCCTAACCATAACCCTAACCCAAATAACCCTAACCCTAACCCTAACCCTGACCCTAAACCTAACCCTAAACCAAATAACCCTAACCCTAACCCTAAACCAACTAGCCCTAACACTAACCATAAGCCTAACCTTTACCAAAATAACCCTAACCATAACCCAAACCCAACTAACCATAACCCTAACCCTAACCCTAACCCTAACCCTAGCCCAAATAACCCTAACCCTAACCCTAACCCTGAGCCTAAACCTAACCCTAAACCAAATACCCCTAACCCTAACCCTAAACCAACTAGCCCTAACACTAACCATAAGCCTAACCTTTACCAAAATAACCCTAACCATAACCCAAACCCAACTAACCATAACCCTAACCCTAACCCTAACCCTAACCCTAACCCTAGCCCAAATAACCCTAACCCTAACCATAAACCTGACCCTACACCTAACCCTATACCAAATAACCCTAACCCTAACCCTAAACCAACTAGCCCTAACACTAACCATAAGCCTAACCTTTACCAAAATAACCCTAACCATAACCCAAACCCAACTAACCATAACCCTAACCCTAACCCTAACCCTAACCCTAACCCTAACCCTAGCCCATATAACCCTAACCCTAACCCTAACCCTGACCCTAAACCTAACCCTAAACCAAATAACCCTAACCCTAACCCTAAACCAACTAGCCCTAACACTAACCATAAGCCTAACCTTTACCAAAATAACCCTAACCATAACCCAAACCCAACTAACCATAACCCTAACCCTAACCCTAACCCTAACCCTAACCCTAACCCTAACCCTAGCCCAAATAACCCTAACCCTAACCCTAACCCTGACCCTAAACCTAACCCTAAACCAAATAACCCTAACCCTAACCCTAAACCAACTAGCCCTAACACTAACCATAAGCCTAACCTTTACCAAAATAACCCTAACCATAACCCAAACCCAACTAACCATAACCCTAACCCTAACCCTAACCCTAACCCTAACCCTAGCCCAAATAACCCTAACCCTAACCCTGACCCTAAACCTAACCCTAAACCAAATAACCCTAACCCTAACCCTAAACCAACTAGCCCTAACGCTAACCATAAGCCTAACCTTTACCAAAATAACCCTAACCATAACCCAAACCCAACTAACCCTAACCCTAACCCTAACCCTAACCCTAACCCTAACCCTAACCCTAACCCTAGCCCAAATAACCCTAACCCTAACCCTAACCCTGACCCTAAACCTAACCCTAAACCAAATAACCCTAACCCTAACCCTAAACCAACTAGCCCTAACACTAACCATAAGCCTAACCTTTACCAAAATAACCCTAACCATAACCTAAACCCAACTAACCATAACCCTAACCCTAACCCTAACCCTAACCCTAGCCCAAATAACCCTAACCCTAACCCTAACCCTGACCCTAAACCTAACCCTAAACCAAATAACCCTAACCCTAACCCTAAACCAACTAGCCCTAACACTAACCATAAGCCTAACCTTTACCAAAATAACCCTAACCATAACCCAAACCCAACTAACCATAACCCTAACCCTAACCCTAACCCTAACCCTAACCCTAACCCTAGCCCAAATAACCCTAACCCTAACCCTGAGACTAAACCTAACCCTAAACCAAATACCCCTAACCCTAACCCTAAACCAACTAGCCCTAACACTAACCATAAGCCTAACCTTTACCAAAATAACCCTAACCATAACCCAAACCCAACTAACCATAACCCTAACCCTAACCCTAACCCTAACCCTAGCCCAAATAACCCTAACCCTAACCATAAACCTGACCCTACACCTAACCCTAAACCAAATAACCCTAACCCTAACCCTAAACCAACTAGCCCTAACACTAACCATAAGCCTAACTTTTACCAAAATAACCCTAACCATAACCCAAACCCAACTAACCATAACCCTAACCCTAACCCTAACCCTAACCCTAACCCTAACCCTAACCCTAGCCCATATAACCCTAACCCTAACCCTAACCCTGACCCTAAACCTAACCCTAAACCAAATAACCCTAACCCTAACCCTAAACCAACTAGCCCTAACACTAACCATAAGCCTAACCTTTACCAAAATAACCCTAACCATAACCCAAACCCAACTAACCATAACCCTAACCCTAACCCTAACCCTAACCCTAACCCTAACCCTAACCCTAGCCCAAATAACCCGAACCCTAACCCTAACCCTGACCCTAAACCTAACCCTAAACCAAATAACCCTAACCCTAACCCTAAACCAACTAGCCCTAACACTAACCATAAGCCTAACCTTTACCAAAATAACCCTAACCATAACCCAAACCCAACTAACCATAACCCTAACCCTAACCCTAACCCTAACCCTAACCCTAGCCCAAATAACCCTAACCCTAACCCTAACCCTGACCCTAAACCTAACCCTAAACCAAATAACCCTAACCCTAACCCTAAACCAACTAGCCCTAACACTAACCATAAGCCTAACCTTTACCAAAATAACCCTAACCATAACCCAAACCCAACTAACCCTAACCCTAACCCTAACCCTAACCCTAACCCTAACCCTAACCCTAACCCTAGCCCAAATAACCCTAACGCTAACCCTAACCCTGACCCTAAACCTAACCCTAAACCAAATAACCCTAACCCTAACCCTAAACCAACTAGCCCTAACACTAACCATAAGCCTAACCTTTACCAAAATAACCCTAACCATAACCCAAACCCAACTAACCATAACCCTAACCCTAACCCTAACCCTAACCCTAGCCCATATAACCCTAACCCTAACCCTAACCCTCACCCTAAACCTAACCCTAAACCAAATAACCCTAACCCTAACCCTAAACCAACTAGCCCTAACCCTAACCATAAGCCTAACCTTTACCAAAATAACCCTAACCATAACCTAAACCCAACTAACCATAACCCTAACCCTAACCCTAACCCTAGCCCAAATAACCCTAACCCTAACCCTGAGACTAAACCTAACCCTAAACCAAATACCCCTAACCCTAACCCTAAACCAACTAGCCCTAACACTAACCATAAGCCTAACCTTTACCAAAATAACCCTAACCATAACCCAAACCCAACTAACCATAACCCTAACCCTAACCCTAACCCTAACCCTAGCCCAAATAACCCTAACCCTAACCATAAACCTGACCCTACACCTAACCCTAAACCAAATAACCCTAACCCTAACCCTAAACCAACTAGCCCTAACACTAACCATAAGCCTAACCTTTACCAAAATAACCCTAACCATAACCCAAACCCAACTAACCATAACCCTAACCCTAACCCTAACCCTAACCCTAACCCTAACCCTAACCCTAACCCTAGCCCATATAACCCTAACCCTAACCCTAACCCTGACCCTAAACCTAACCCTAAACCAAATAACCCTAACCCTAACCCTAAACCAACTAGCCCTAACACTAAGAATAAGCCTGACCTTTACCAAAATAACCCTAACCATAACCCAAACCCAACTAACCATAACCCTAACCCTAACCCTAACCCTAACCCTAACCCTAACCCTAGCCCAAATAACCCTAACCCTAACCCTGACCCTAAACCTAACCCTAAACCAAATAACCCTAACCCTAACCCTAAACCAACTAGCCCTAACACTAACCATAAGCCTAACCTTTACCAAAATAACCCTAACCATAACCCAAACCCAACTAACCATAACCCTAACCCTAACCCTAACCCTAACCCTAACCCTAGCCCAAATAACCCTAACCCTAACCCTAACCCTGACCCTAAACCTAACCCTAAACCAAATAACCCTAACCCTAACCCTAAACCAACTAGCCCTAACACTAACCATAAGCCTAACCTTTACCAAAATAACCCTAACCATAACCCAAACCCAACTAACCATAACCCTAACCCTAACCCTAACCCTAACCCTAACCCTAGCCCAAATAACCCTAACCCTAACCCTGACCCTAAACCTAACCCTAAACCAAATAACCCTAACCCTAACCCTAAACCAACTAGCCCTAACACTAACCATAAGCCTAACCTTTACCAAAATAACCTTAACCATAACCTAAACCCAACTAACCATAACCCTAACCCTAACCCTAACCCTAACCCTAACCCTAACCCTAGCCCAAATAACCCTAACCCTAACCCTAACCCTGACCCTAAACCTAACCCTAAACCAAATAACCCTAACCCTAACCCTAAACCAACTAGCCCTAACACTAACCATAAGCCTAACCTTTACCAAAATAACCCTAACCATAACCCAAACCCAAATAACCATAACCCTAACCCTAACCCTAACCCTAACCCTAACCCTAGCCCAAATAACCCTAACCCTAACCCTAAGCCTAAACCTAACCCTAAACCAAATACCCCTAACCCTAACCCTAAACCAACTAGCCCTAACACTAACCATAAGCCTAACCTTTACCAAAATAACCCTAACCATAACCCAAACCCAACTAACCCTAACCCTAACCCTAACCCTAACCCTAACCCTAACCCTAACCCTAACCCTAGCCCAAATAACCCTAACCCTAACCATAAACCTGACCCTACACCTAACCCTAAACCAAATAACCCTAACCCTAACCCTAAACCAACTAGCCCTAACACTAACCATAAGCCTAACCTTTACCAAAATAACACTAACCATAACCCAAACCCAACTAACCATAACCCTAACCCTAACCCTAACCCTAACCCTAACCCTAACCCTAACCCTAGCCCATATAACCCTAACCCTAACCCTAACCCTGACCCTAAACCTAACCCTAAACCAAATAACCCTAACCCTAACCCTAAACCAACTAGCCCTAACACTAACCATAAGCCTAACCTTTACCAAAATAACCCTAACCATAACCCAAACCCAACTAACCATAACCCTAACCCTAACCCTAACCCTAACCCTAACCCTAACCCTAGCTCAAATAACCCTAACCCTAACCCTAACCCTGACCCTAAACCTAACCCTAAACCAAATAACCCTAACCCTAACCCTAAACCAACTAGCCCTAACACTAACCATAAGCCTAACCTTTACCAAAATAACCCTAACCATAATCCAAACCCAACTAACCATAACCCTAACCCTAACCCTAACCCTAGCCCAAATAACCCGAACCCTAACCCTGACCCTAAACCTAACCCTAAACCAAATAACCCTAACCCTAACCCTAAACCAACTAGCCCTAACACTAACCATAAGCCTAACCTTTACCAAAATAACCCTAACCATAACCCAAACCCAACTAACCATAACCCTAACCCTAACCCTAGCCCAAATAACCCTAACCCTAACCCTAACCCTAGCCCAAATAACCCTAACCCTAACCCTAACCCTGACCCTAATCCTAACCCTAAACCAACTAGCCCTAACACTAACCATAAGCCTAACCTTTACCAAAATAACCCTAACCATAACCCAAACCCAACTAACCATAACCCTAACCCTAACCCTAACCCTAACCCTAACCCTAACCCTAACCCTAACCCTAGCCCAAATAACCCTAACCCTAACCATAAACCTGACCCTACACCTAACCCTAAACCAAATAACCCTAACCCTAACCCTAAACCAACTAGCCCTAACACTAACCATAAGCCTAACCTTTACCAAAATAACCCTAACCATAACCCAAACCCAACTAACCATAACCCTAACCCTAACCCTAACCCTAACCCTAACCCTAACCCTAACCCTAACCCTAACCCTAACCCTAGCCCATATAACCCTAACCCTAACCCTAACCCTGACCCTAAACCTAACCCTAAACCAAATAACCCTAACCCTAACCCTAAACCAACTAGCCCTAACACTAACCATAAGCCTAACCTTTACCAAAATAACCCTAACCATAACCCAAACCCAACTAACCATAACCCTAACCCTAACCCTAACCCTAACCCTAACCCTAACCCTAACCCTAGCTCAAATAACCCTAACCCTAACCCTAACCCTGACCCTAAACCTAACCCTAAACCAAATAACCCTAACCCTAACCCTAAACCAACTAGCCCTAACACTAACCATAAGCCTAACCTTTACCAAAATAACCCTAACCATAACCCAAACCCAACTAACCATAACCCTAACCCTAACCCTAACCCTAACCCTAACCCTAACCCTAGCCCAAATAACCCTAACCCTAACCCTGACCCTAAACCTAACCCTAAACCAACTAGCCCTAACACTAACCATAAGCCTAACCTTTACCAAAATAACCCTAACCATAACCCTAACCCAACTAACCATAACCCTAACCCTAACCCTAGCCCAAATAACCCTAACCCTAACCCTAACCCTAGCCCAAATAACCCTAACCCTAACCCTAACCCTGACCCTAAACCTAACCCTAAACCAACTAGCCCTAACACTAACCATAAGCCTAACCTTTACCAAAATAACCCTAACCATAACCCAAACCCAACTAACCATAACCCTAACCCTAACCCTAACCCTAACCCTAACCCTAACCCTAACCCTAGCCCAAATAACCCTAACCCTAACCATAAACCTGACCCTACACCTAACCCTAAACCAAATAACCCTAACCCTAACCCTAAACCAACTAGCCCTAACACTAACCATAAGCCTAACCTTTACCAAAATAACCCTAACCATAACCCAAACCCAACTAACCATAACCCTAACCCTAACCCTAACCCTAACCCTAACCCTAACCCTAACCCTAACCCTAACCCTAGCCCACATAACCCTAACCCTAACCCTAACCCTGACCCTAAACCTAACCCTAAACCAAATAACCCTAACCCTAACCCTAAACCAACTAGCCCTAACACTAACCATAAGCCTAACCTTTACCAAAATAACCCTAACCATAACCCAAACCCAACTAACCATAACCCTAACCCTAACCCTAACCCTAACCCTAACCCTAACCCTAACCCTAGCTCAAATAACCCTAACCCTAACCCTAACCCTGACCCTAAACCTAACCCTAAACCAAATAACCCTAACCCTAACCCTAAACCAACTAGCCCTAACACTAACCATAAGCCTAACCTTTACCAAAATAACCCTAACCATAACCCAAACCCAACTAACCATAACCCTAACCCTAACCCTAACCCTAACCCTAACCCTAGCCCAAATAACCCGAACCCTAACCCTGAGCCTAAACCTAACCCTAAACCAAATAACCCTAACCCTAACCCTAAACCAACTAGCCTTAACACTAACCATAAGCCTAACCTTTACCAAAATAACCCTAACCATAACCCTAACCCAACTAACCATAACCCTAACCCTAACCCTAGCCCAAATAACCCTAACCCTAACCCTAACCCTAGCCCAAATAACCCTAACCCTAACCCTAACCCTGACCATAAACCTAACCCTAAACCAAATAACCCTAACCCTAACCCTAAACCAACTAGCCCTAACACTAACCATAAGCCTAACCTTTACCAAAATAACCCTAACCATAACCCAAACCCAACTAACCATAACCCTAACCCTAACCCTAACCCTAACCCTAACCCTAGCCCATATAACCCTAACCCTAACCCTAACCCTGACCCTAAACCTAACCCTAAACCAAATAACCCTAACCCTAACCCTAAACCAACTAGCCCTAACACTAACCATAAGCCTAACCTTTACCAAAATAACCCTAACCATAACCCAAACCCAACTAACCCTAACCCTAACCCTAACCCTAACCCTAACCCTAACCCTAACCCTAACCCTAGCCCAAATAACCCTAACGCTAACCCTAACCCTGACCCTAAACCTAACCCTAAACCAAATAACCCTAACCCTAACCCTAAACCAACTAGCCCTAACACTAACCATAAGCCTAACCTTTACCAAAATAACCCTAACAATAACCCAAACCAAACTAACCATAACCCTAACCCTAACCCTAACCCTAACCCTAGCCCATATAACCCTAACCCTAACCCTAACCCTCACCCTAAACCTAACCCTAAACCAAATAACCCTAACCCTAACCCTAAACCAACTAGCCCTAACCCTAACCATAAGCCTAACCTTTACCAAAATAACCCTAACCATAACCTAAACCCAACTAACCATAACCCTAACCCTAACCCTAACCCTAACCCTAGCCCAAATAACCCTAACCCTAACCCTAACCCTGACCCTAAACCTAACCCTAAACCAAATAACCCTAACCCTAACCCTAAACCAACTAGCCCTAACACTAACCATAAGCCTAACCTTTACCAAAATAACCCTAACCATAACCCAAACCCAACTAACCATAACCCTAACCCTAACCCTAACCCTAACCCTAACCCTAACCCTAGCCCAAATAACCCTAACCCTAACCCTGAGACTAAACCTAACCCTAAACCAAATACCCCTAACCCTAACCCTAAACCAACTAGCCCTAACACTAACCATAAGCCTAACCTTTACCAAAATAACCCTAACCATAACCCAAACCCAACTAACCATAACCCTAACCCTAACCCTAACCCTAACCCTAGCCCAAATAACCCTAACCCTAACCATAAACCTGACCCTACACCTAACCCTAAACCAAATAACCCTAACCCTAACCCTAAACCAACTAGCCCTAACACTAACCATAAGCCTAACCTTTACCAAAATAACCCTAACCATAACCCAAACCCAACTAACCATAACCCTAACCCTAACCCTAACCCTAACCCTAACCCTAACCCTAACCCTAGCCCATATAACCCTAACCCTAACCCTAACCCTGACCCTAAACCTAACCCTAAACCAAATAACCCTAACCCTAACCCTAAACCAACTAGCCCTAACACTAAGCATAAGCCTGACCTTTACCAAAATAACCCTAACCATAACCCAAACCCAACTAACCATAACCCTAACCCTAACCCTAACCCTAACCCTAACCCTAACCCTAGCCCAAATAACCCTAACCCTAACCCTAACCCTGACCCTAAACCTAACCCTAAACCAAATAACCCTAACCCTAACCCTAAACCAACTAGCCCTAACACTAACCATAAGCCTAACCTTTACCAAAATAACCCTAACCATAACCCAAACCCAACTAACCATAACCCTAACCCTAACCCTAACCCTAACCCTAACCCTAGCCCAAATAACCCTAACCCTAACCCTAACCCTGACCCTAAACCTAACCCTAAACCAAATAACCCTAACCCTAACCCTAAACCAACTAGCCCTAACACTAACCATAAGCCTAACCTTTACCAAAATAACCCTAACCATAACCCAAACCCAACTAACCATAACCCTAACCCTAACCCTAACCCTAACCCTAACCCTAGCCCAAATAACCCTAACCCTAACCCTGACCCTAAACCTAACCCTAAACCAAATAACCCTAACCCTAACCCTAAACCAACTAGCCCTAACACTAACCATAAGCCTAACCTTTACCAAAATAACCTTAACCATAACCTAAACCCAACTAACCATAACCCTAACCCTAACCCTAACCCTAACCCTAACCCTAACCCTAGCCCAAATAACCCTAACCCTAACCCTAACCCTGACCCTAAACCTAACCCTAAACCAAATAACCCTAACCCTAACCCTAAACCAACTAGCCCTAACACTAACCATAAGCCTAACCTTTACCAAAATAACCCTAACCATAACCCAAACCCAAATAACCATAACCCTAACCCTAACCCTAACCCTAACCCTAACCCTAGCCCAAATAACCCTAACCCTAACCCTAAGCCTAAACCTAACCCTAAACCAAATACCCCTAACCCTAACCCTAAACAAACTAGCCCTAACACTAACCATAAGCCTAACCTTTACCAAAATAACCCTAACCATAACCCAAACCCAACTAACCCTAACCCTAACCCTAACCCTAACCCTAACCCTAACCCTAACCCTAACCCTAGCCCAAATAACCCTAACCCTAACCATAAACCTGACCCTACACCTAACCCTAAACCAAATAACCCTAACCCTAACCCTAAACCAACTAGCCCTAACACTAACCATAAGCCTAACCTTTACCAAAATAACCCTAACCATAACCCAAACCCAACTAACCATAACCCTAACCCTAACCCTAACCCTAACCCTAACCCTAACCCTAACCCTAACCCTAGCCCATATAACCCTAACCCTAACCCTAACCCTGACCCTAAACCTAACCCTAAACCAAATAACCCTAACCCTAACCCTAAACCAACTAGCCCTAACACTAACCATAATCCTAACCTTTACCAAAATAACCCTAACCATAACCCAAACCCAACTAACCATAACCCTAACCCTAACCCTAACCCTAACCCTAACCCTAACCCTAGCTCAAATAACCCTAACCCTAACCCTAACCCTGACCCTAAACCTAACCCTAAACCAAATAACCCTAACCCTAACCCTAAACCAACTAGCCCTAACACTAACCATAAGCCTAACCTTTACCAAAATAACCCTAACCATAACCCAAACCCAACTAACCATAACCCTAACCCTAACCCTAACCCTAGCCCAAATAACCCGAACCCTAACCCTGACCCTAAACCTAACCCTAAACCAAATAACCCTAACCCTAACCCTAAACCAACTAGCCCTAACACTAACCATAAGCCTAACCTTTACCAAAATAACCCTAACCATAACCCTAACCCAACTAACCATAACCCTAACCCTAACCCTAGCCCAAATAACCCTAACCCTAACCCGAACCCTAGCCCAAATAACCCTAACCCTAACCCTAACCCTGACCCTAATCCTAACCCTAAACCAACTAGCCCTAACACTAACCATAAGCCAAACCTTTACCAAAATAACCCTAACCATAACCCAAACCCAACTAACCATAACCCTAACCCTAACCCTAACCCTAACCCTAACCCTAACCCTAACCCTAACCCTAGCCCAAATAACCCTAACCCTAACCATAAACCTGACCCTACACCTAACCCTAAACCAAATAACCCTAACCCTAACCCTAAACCAACTAGCCCTAACACTAACCATAAGCCTAACCTTTACCAAAATAACCCTAACCATAACCCAAACCCAACTAACCATAACCCTAACCCTAACCCTAACCCTAACCCTAACCCTAACCCTAACCCTAACCCTAACCCTAACCCTAGCCCATATAACCCTAACCCTAACCCTAACCCTGACCCTAAACCTAACCCTAAACCAAATAACCCTAACCCTAACCCTAAACCAACTAGCCCTAACACTAACCATAAGCCTAACCTTTACCAAAATAACCCTAACCATAACCCAAACCCAACTAACCATAACCCTAACCCTAACCCTAACCCTAACCCTAACCCTAACCCTAACCCTAGCTCAAATAACCCTAACCCTAACCCTAACCCTGACCCTAAACCTAACCCTAAACCAAATAACCCTAACCCTAACCCTAAACCAACTAGCCCTAACACTAACCATAAGCCTAACCTTTACCAAAATAACCCTAACCATAACCCAAACCCAACTAACCATAACCCTAACCCTAACCCTAACCCTAACCCTAACCCTAACCCTAACCCTAGCCCAAATAACCCTAACCCTAACCCTGACCCTAAACCTAACCCTAAACCAACTAGCCCTAACACTAACCATAAGCCTAACCTTTACCAAAATAACCCTAACCATAACCCTAACCCAACTAACCATAACCCTAACCCTAACCCTAGCCCAAATAACCCTAACCCTAACCCTAACCCTAGCCCAAATAACCCTAACCCTAACCCTAACCCTGACCCTAAACCTAACCCTAAACCAACTAGCCCTAACACTAACCATAAGCCTAACCTTTACCAAAATAACCCTAACCATAACCCAAACCCAACTAACCATAACCCTAACCCTAACCCTAACCCTAACCCTAACCCTAACCCTAACCCTAGCCCAAATAACCCTAACCCTAACCATAAACCTGACCCTACACCTAACCCTAAACCAAATAACCCTAACCCTAACCCTAAACCAACTAGCCCTAACACTAACCATAAGCCTAACCTTTACCAAAATAACCCTAACCATAACCCAAACCCAACTAACCATAACCCTAACCCTAACCCTAACCCTAACCCTAACCCTAACCCTAACCCTAACCCTTACCCTAGCCCACATAACCCTAACCCTAACCCTAACCCTGACCCAAAACCTAACCCTAAACCAAATAACCCTAACCCTAACCCTAAACCAACTAGCCCTAACACTAACCATAAGCCTAACCTTTACCAAAATAACCCTAACCATAACCCAAACCCAACTAACCATAACCCTAACCCTAACCCTAACCCTAACCCTAACCCTAACCCTAACCCTAGCTCAAATAACCCTAACCCTAACCCTAACCCTGACCCTAAACCTAACCCTAAACCAAATAACCCTAACCCTAACCCTAAACCAACTAGCCCTAACACTAACCATAAGCCTAACCTTTACCAAAATAACCCTAACCATAACCCAAACCCAACTAACCATAACCCTAACCCTAACCCTAACCCTAACCCTAACCCTAGCCCAAATAACCCGAACCCTAACCCTGAGCCTAAACCTAACCCTAAACCAAATAACCCTAACCCTAACCCTAAACCAACTAGCCTTAACACTAACCATAAGCCTAACCTTTACCAAAATAACCCTAACCATAACCCTAACCCAACTAACCATAACCCTAACCCTAACCCTAGCCCAAATAACCCTAACCCTAACCCTAACCCTAGCCCAAATAACCCTAACCCTAACCCTAACCCTGACCCTAAACCTAACCCTAAACCAAATAACCCTAACCCTAACCCTAAACCAACTAGCCCTAACACTAACCATAAGCCTAACCTTTACCAAAATAACCCTAACCATAACCCAAACCCAACTAACCATAACCCTAACCCTAACCCTAACCCTAACCCTAACCCTAACCCTAACCCTAGCTCAAATAACCCTAACCCTAACCCTAACCCTGACCCTAAACCTAACCCTAAACCAAATAACCCTAACCCTAACCCTAAACCAACTAGCCCTAACACTAACCATAAGCCTAACCTTTACCAAAATAACCCTAACCATAACCCAAACCCAACTAACCATAACCCTAACCCTAACCCTAACCCTAACCCTAACCCTAACCCTAACCCTAGCCCAAATAACCCTAACCCTAACCCTGACCCTAAACCTAACCCTAAACCAACTAGCCCTAACACTAACCATAAGCCTAACCTTTACCAAAATAACCCTAACCATAACCCTAACCCAACTAACCATAACCCTAACCCTAACCCTAGCCCAAATAACCCTAACCCTAACCCTAACCCTAGCCCAAACAACCCTAACCCTAACCCTAACCCTGACCCTAAACCTAACCCTAAACCAACTAGCCCTAACACTAACCATAAGCCTAACCTTTACCAAAATAACCCTAACCATAACCCAAACCCAACTAACCATAACCCTAACCCTAACCCTAACCCTAACCCTAACCCTAACCCTAACCCTAGCCCAAATAACCCTAACCCTAACCATAAACCTGACCCTACACCTAACCCTAAACCAAATAACCCTAACCCTAACCCTAAACCAACTAGCCCTAACACTAACCATAAGCCTAACCTTTACCAAAATAACCCTAACCATAACCCAAACCCAACTAACCATAACCCTAACCCTAACCCTAACCCTAACCCTAACCCTAACCCTAACCCTAACCCTTACCCTAGCCCACATAACCCTAACCCTAACCCTAACCCTGACCCTAAACCTAACCCTAAACCAAATAACCCTAACCCTAACCCTAAACCAACTAGCCCTAACACTAACCATAAGCCTAACCTTTACCAAAATAACCCTAACCATAACCCAAACCCAACTAACCATAACCCTAACCCTAACCCTAACCCTAACCCTAACCCTAACCCTAACCCTAGCTCAAATAACCCTAACCCTAACCCTAACCCTGACCCTAAACCTAACCCTAAACCAAATAACCCTAACCCTAACCCTAAACCAACTAGCCCTAACACTAACCATAAGCCTAACCTTTACCAAAATAACCCTAACCATAACCCAAACCCAACTAACCATAACCCTAACCCTAACCCTAACCCTAACCCTAACCCTAGCCCAAATAACCCGAACCCTAACCCTGAGCCTAAACCTAACCCTAAACCAAATAACCCTAACCCTAACCCTAAACCAACTAGCCTTAACACTAACCATAAGCCTAACCTTTACCAAAATAACCCTAACCATAACCCTAACCCAACTAACCATAACCCTAACCCTAACCCTAGCCCAAATAACCCTAACCCTAACCCTAACCCTAGCCCAAATAACCCTAACCCTAACCCTAACCCTGACCATAAACCTAACCCTAAACCAAATAACCCTAACCCTAACCCTAAACCAACTAGCCCTAACACTAACCATAAGCCTAACCTTTACCAAAATAACCCTAACCATAACCCAAACCCAACTAACCATAACCCTAACCCTAACCCTAACCCTAACCCTAACCCTAGCCCATATAACCCTAACCCTAACCCTAACCCTGACCCTAAACCTAACCCTAAACCAAATAACCCTAACCCTAACCCTAAACCAACTAGCCCTAACACTAACCATAAGCCTAACCTTTACCAAAATAACCCTAACCATAACCCAAACCCAACTAACCATAACCCTAACCCTAACCCTAACCCTAACCCTAGCCCAAATAACCCTAACCCTAACCCTAACCCTGACCCTAAACCTAACCCTAAACCAAATAACCCTAACCCTAACCCTAAACCAACTAGCCCTAACACTAACCATAAGCCTAACCTTTACCAAAATAACCCTAACCATAACCCAAACCCAACTAACCATAACCCTAACCCTAACCCTAACCCTAACCCTAACCCTAGCCCAAATAACCCTAACCCTAACCCTAACCCTGACCCTAAACCTAACCCTAAACCAAATACCCCTAACCCTAACCCTAAACCAACTAGCCCTAACACTAACCATAAGCCTAACCTTTACCAAAATAACCCTTAACCATAACCCAAACCCAACTAACCATAACCCTAACCCTAACCCTAACCCTAACCCTAACCCTAGCCCAAATAACCCTAACCCTAACCCTAACCCTGAGCCTAAACCTAACCCTAAACCAAATACCCCTAACCCTAACCCTAAACCAACTAGCCCTAACACTAACCATAAGCCTAACCTTTACCAAAATAACCCTAACCATAACCCAAACCCAACTAACCATAACCCTAACCCTAACCCTAACCCTAACCCTAACCCTAGCCCAAATAACCCTAACCCTAACCATAAACCTGACCCTACACCTAACCCTAAACCAAATAACCCTAACCCTAACCCTAAACCAACTAGCCCTAACACTAACCATAAGCCTAACCTTTACCAAAATAACCCTAACCATAACCCAAACCCAACTAACCATAACCCTAACCCTAACCCTAACCCTAACCCTAGCCCATATAACCCTAACCCTAACCCTAACCCTGACCCTAAACCTAACCCTAAACCAAATAACCCTAACCCTAACCCTAAACCAACTAGCCCTAACACTAACCATAAGCCTAACCTTTACCAAAATAACCCTAACCATAACCCAAACCCAACTAACCATAACCCTAACCCTAACCCTAACACTAACCATAACCCTAACCCTAACCCTAACCCTAGCCCAAATAACCCTAACCCTAACCCTAACCCTGACCCTAAACCTAACCCTAAACCAAATAACCCTAACCCTAACCCTAAACCAACTAGCCCTAACACTAACCATAAGCCTAACCTTTACCAAAATAACCCTAACCATAACCCAAACCCAACTAACCATAACCCTAACCCTAACCCTAACCCTAACCCTAGCCCATATAACCCTAACCCTAACCCTAACCCTGACCCTAAACCTAACCCTAAACCAAATAACCCTAACCCTAACCCTAAACCAACTAGCCCTAACACTAACCATAAGCCTAACCTTTACCAAAATAACCCTAACCATAACCTAAACCCAACTAACCATAACCCTAACCCTAACCCTAACCCTAACCCTAACCCTAACCCTAACCCTAACCCTAGCCCAAATAACCCTAACCCTAACCCTAACCCTGACCCTAAACCTAACCCTAAACCAAATAACCCTAACCCTAACCCTAAACCAACTAGCCCTAACACTAACCATAACCCTAACCTTTACCAAAATAACCCTAACCATAACCCAAACCCAACTAACCCTAACCCTAACCCTAACCCTAACCCTAACCCTAACCCTAACCCTAACCCTAGCCCAAATAACCCTAACCCTAACCCTAACCCTGACCCTAAACCTAACCCTAAACCAAATAACCCTAACCCTAACCCTAAACCAACTAGCCCTAACACTAACCATAAGCCTAACCTTTACCAAAATAACCCTAACCATAACCCAAACCCAACTAACCATAACCCTAACCCTAACCCTAACCCTAACCCTAACCCTAACCCTAGCCCAAATAACCCTAACCCTAACCCTGACCCTAAACCTAACCCTAAACCAACTAGCCCTAACACTAACCATAAGCCTAACCTTTACCAAAATAACCCTAACCATAACCCTAACCCAACTAACCATAACCCTAACCCTAACCCTAGCCCAAATAACCCTAACCCTAACCCTAACCCTAGCCCAAATAACCCTAACCCTAACCCTAACCCTGACCCTAAACCTAACCCTAAACCAACTAGCCCTAACACTAACCATAAGCCTAACCTTTACCAAAATAACCCTAACCATAACCCAAACCCAACTAACCATAACCCTAACCCTAACCCTAACCCTAACCCTAACCCTAACCCTAACCCTAGCCCAAATAACCCTAACCCTAACCATAAACCTGACCCTACACCTAACCCTAAACCAAATAACCCTAACCCTAACCCTAAACCAACTAGCCCTAACACTAACCATAAGCCTAACCTTTACCAAAATAACCCTAACCATAACCCAAACCCAACTAACCATAACCCTAACCCTAACCCTAACCCTAACCCTAACCCTAACCCTAACCCTAACCCTAGCCCACATAACCCTAACCCTAACCCTAACCCTGACCCTAAACCTAACCCTAAACCAAATAACCCTAACCCTAACCCTAAACCAACTAGCCCTAACACTAACCATAAGCCTAACCTTTACCAAAATAACCCTAACCATAACCCAAACCCAACTAACCATAACCCTAACCCTAACCCTAACCCTAACCCTAACCCTAACCCTAACCCTAGCTCAAATAACCCTAACCCTAACCCTAACCCTGACCCTAAACCTAACCCTAAACCAAATAACCCTAACCCTAACCCTAAACCAACTAGCCCTAACACTAACCATAAGCCTAACCTTTACCAAAATAACCCTAACCATAACCCAAACCCAACTAACCATAACCCTAACCCTAACCCTAACCCTAACCCTAACCCTAGCCCAAATAACCCGAACCCTAACCCTGAGCCTAAACCTAACCCTAAACCAAATAACCCTAACCCTAACCCTAAACCAACTAGCCTTAACACTAACCATAAGCCTAACCTTTACCAAAATAACCCTAACCATAACCCTAACCCAACTAACCATAACCCTAACCCTAACCCTAGCCCAAATAACCCTAACCCTAACCCTAACCCTAGCCCAAATAACCCTAACCCTAACCCTAACCCTGACCATAAACCTAACCCTAAACCAAATAACCCTAACCCTAACCCTAAACCAACTAGCCCTAACACTAACCATAAGCCTAACCTTTACCAAAATAACCCTAACCATAACCCAAACCCAACTAACCATAACCCTAACCCTAACCCTAACCCTAACCCTAACCCTAACCCTAGCCCATATAACCCTAACCCTAACCCTAACCCTGACCCTAAACCTAACCCTAAACCAAATAACCCTAACCCTAACCCTAAACCAACTAGCCCTAACACTAACCATAAGCCTAACCTTTACCAAAATAACCCTAACCATAACCCAAACCCAACTAACCCTAACCCTAACCCTAACCCTAACCCTAACCCTAACCCTAACCCTAACCCTAGCCCAAATAACCCTAACGCTAACCCTAACCCTGACCCTAAACCTAACCCTAAACCAAATAACCCTAACCCTAACCCTAAACCAACTAGCCCTAACACTAACCATAAGCCTAACCTTTACCAAAATAACCCTAACAATAACCCAAACCAAACTAACCATAACCCTAACCCTAACCCTAACCCTAACCCTAGCCCATATAACCCTAACCCTAACCCTAACCCTCACCCTAAACCTAACCCTAAACCAAATAACCCTAACCCTAACCCTAAACCAACTAGCCCTAACCCTAACCATAAGCCTAACCTTTACCAAAATAACCCTAACCATAACCTAAACCCAACTAACCATAACCCTAACCCTAACCCTAACCCTAACCCTAGCCCAAATAACCCTAACCCTAACCCTAACCCTGACCCTAAACCTAACCCTAAACCAAATAACCCTAACCCTAACCCTAAACCAACTAGCCCTAACACTAACCATAAGCCTAACCTTTACCAAAATAACCCTAACCATAACCCAAACCCAACTAACCATAACCCTAACCCTAACCCTAACCCTAACCCTAACCCTAACCCTAGCCCAAATAACCCTAACCCTAACCCTGAGACTAAACCTAACCCTAAACCAAATACCCCTAACCCTAACCCTAAACCAACTAGCCCTAACACTAACCATAAGCCTAACCTTTACCAAAATAACCCTAACCATAACCCAAACCCAACTAACCATAACCCTAACCCTAACCCTAACCCTAACCCTAGCCCAAATAACCCTAACCCTAACCATAAACCTGACCCTACACCTAACCCTAAACCAAATAACCCTAACCCTAACCCTAAACCAACTAGCCCTAACACTAACCATAAGCCTAACCTTTACCAAAATAACCCTAACCATAACCCAAACCCAACTAACCATAACCCTAACCCTAACCCTAACCCTAACCCTAACCCTAACCCTAACCCTAGCCCATATAACCCTAACCCTAACCCTAACCCTGACCCTAAACCTAACCCTAAACCAAATAACCCTAACCCTAACCCTAAACCAACTAGCCCTAACACTAAGCATAAGCCTGACCTTTACCAAAATAACCCTAACCATAACCCAAACCCAACTAACCATAACCCTAACCCTAACCCTAACCCTAACCCTAACCCTAACCCTAGCCCAAATAACCCTAACCCTAACCCTAACCCTGACCCTAAACCTAACCCTAAACCAAATAACCCTAACCCTAACCCTAAACCAACTAGCCCTAACACTAACCATAAGCCTAACCTTTACCAAAATAACCCTAACCATAACCCAAACCCAACTAACCATAACCCTAACCCTAACCCTAACCCTAACCCTAACCCTAGCCCAAATAACCCTAACCCTAACCCTAACCCTGACCCTAAACCTAACCCTAAACCAAATAACCCTAACCCTAACCCTAAACCAACTAGCCCTAACACTAACCATAAGCCTAACCTTTACCAAAATAACCCTAACCATAACCCAAACCCAACTAACCATAACCCTAACCCTAACCCTAACCCTAACCCTAACCCTAGCCCAAATAACCCTAACCCTAACCCTGACCCTAAACCTAACCCTAAACCAAATAACCCTAACCCTAACCCTAAACCAACTAGCCCTAACACTAACCATAAGCCTAACCTTTACCAAAATAACCTTAACCATAACCTAAACCCAACTAACCATAACCCTAACCCTAACCCTAACCCTAACCCTAACCCTAACCCTAGCCCAAATAACCCTAACCCTAACCCTAACCCTGACCCTAAACCTAACCCTAAACCAAATAACCCTAACCCTAACCCTAAACCAACTAGCCCTAACACTAACCATAAGCCTAACCTTTACCAAAATAACCCTAACCATAACCCAAACCCAAATAACCATAACCCTAACCCTAACCCTAACCCTAACCCTAACCCTAGCCCAAATAACCCTAACCCTAACCCTAAGCCTAAACCTAACCCTAAACCAAATACCCCTAACCCTAACCCTAAACAAACTAGCCCTAACACTAACCATAAGCCTAACCTTTACCAAAATAACCCTAACCATAACCCAAACCCAACTAACCCTAACCCTAACCCTAACCCTAACCCTAACCCTAACCCTAACCCTAACCCTAGCCCAAATAACCCTAACCCTAACCATAAACCTGACCCTACACCTAACCCTAAACCAAATAACCCTAACCCTAACCCTAAACCAACTAGCCCTAACACTAACCATAAGCCTAACCTTTACCAAAATAACCCTAACCATAACCCAAACCCAACTAACCATAACCCTAACCCTAACCCTAACCCTAACCCTAACCCTAACCCTAACCCTAACCCTAGCCCATATAACCCTAACCCTAACCCTAACCCTGACCCTAAACCTAACCCTAAACCAAATAACCCTAACCCTAACCCTAAACCAACTAGCCCTAACACTAACCATAAGCCTAACCTTTACCAAAATAACCCTAACCATAACCCAAACCCAACTAACCATAACCCTAACCCTAACCCTAACCCTAACCCTAACCCTAACCCTAGCTCAAATAACCCTAACCCTAACCCTAACCCTGACCCTAAACCTAACCCTAAACCAAATAACCCTAACCCTAACCCTAAACCAACTAGCCCTAACACTAACCATAAGCCTAACCTTTACCAAAATAACCCTAACCATAACCCAAACCCAACTAACCATAACCCTAACCCTAACCCTAACCCTAGCCCAAATAACCCGAACCCTAACCCTGACCCTAAACCTAACCCTAAACCAAATAACCCTAACCCTAACCCTAAACCAACTAGCCCTAACACTAACCATAAGCCTAACCTTTACCAAAATAACCCTAACCATAACCCTAACCCAACTAACCATAACCCTAACCCTAACCCTAGCCCAAATAACCCTAACCCTAACCCGAACCCTAGCCCAAATAACCCTAACCCTAACCCTAACCCTGACCCTAATCCTAACCCTAAACCAACTAGCCCTAACACTAACCATAAGCCAAACCTTTACCAAAATAACCCTAACCATAACCCAAACCCAACTAACCATAACCCTAACCCTAACCCTAACCCTAACCCTAACCCTAACCCTAACCCTAACCCTAGCCCAAATAACCCTAACCCTAACCATAAACCTGACCCTACACCTAACCCTAAACCAAATAACCCTAACCCTAACCCTAAACCAACTAGCCCTAACACTAACCATAAGCCTAACCTTTACCAAAATAACCCTAACCATAACCCAAACCCAACTAACCATAACCCTAACCCTAACCCTAACCCTAACCCTAACCCTAACCCTAACCCTAACCCTAACCCTAACCCTAGCCCATATAACCCTAACCCTAACCCTAACCCTGACCCTAAACCTAACCCTAAACCAAATAACCCTAACCCTAACCCTAAACCAACTAGCCCTAACACTAACCATAAGCCTAACCTTTACCAAAATAACCCTAACCATAACCCAAACCCAACTAACCATAACCCTAACCCTAACCCTAACCCTAACCCTAACCCTAACCCTAACCCTAGCTCAAATAACCCTAACCCTAACCCTAACCCTGACCCTAAACCTAACCCTAAACCAAATAACCCTAACCCTAACCCTAAACCAACTAGCCCTAACACTAACCATAAGCCTAACCTTTACCAAAATAACCCTAACCATAACCCAAACCCAACTAACCATAACCCTAACCCTAACCCTAACCCTAACCCTAACCCTAACCCTAACCCTAGCCCAAATAACCCTAACCCTAACCCTGACCCTAAACCTAACCCTAAACCAACTAGCCCTAACACTAACCATAAGCCTAACCTTTACCAAAATAACCCTAACCATAACCCTAACCCAACTAACCATAACCCTAACCCTAACCCTAGCCCAAATAACCCTAACCCTAACCCTAACCCTAGCCCAAATAACCCTAACCCTAACCCTAACCCTGACCCTAAACCTAACCCTAAACCAACTAGCCCTAACACTAACCATAAGCCTAACCTTTACCAAAATAACCCTAACCATAACCCAAACCCAACTAACCATAACCCTAACCCTAACCCTAACCCTAACCCTAACCCTAACCCTAACCCTAGCCCAAATAACCCTAACCCTAACCATAAACCTGACCCTACACCTAACCCTAAACCAAATAACCCTAACCCTAACCCTAAACCAACTAGCCCTAACACTAACCATAAGCCTAACCTTTACCAAAATAACCCTAACCATAACCCAAACCCAACTAACCATAACCCTAACCCTAACCCTAACCCTAACCCTAACCCTAACCCTAACCCTAACCCTTACCCTAGCCCACATAACCCTAACCCTAACCCTAACCCTGACCCAAAACCTAACCCTAAACCAAATAACCCTAACCCTAACCCTAAACCAACTAGCCCTAACACTAACCATAAGCCTAACCTTTACCAAAATAACCCTAACCATAACCCAAACCCAACTAACCATAACCCTAACCCTAACCCTAACCCTAACCCTAACCCTAACCCTAACCCTAGCTCAAATAACCCTAACCCTAACCCTAACCCTGACCCTAAACCTAACCCTAAACCAAATAACCCTAACCCTAACCCTAAACCAACTAGCCCTAACACTAACCATAAGCCTAACCTTTACCAAAATAACCCTAACCATAACCCAAACCCAACTAACCATAACCCTAACCCTAACCCTAACCCTAACCCTAACCCTAGCCCAAATAACCCGAACCCTAACCCTGAGCCTAAACCTAACCCTAAACCAAATAACCCTAACCCTAACCCTAAACCAACTAGCCTTAACACTAACCATAAGCCTAACCTTTACCAAAATAACCCTAACCATAACCCTAACCCAACTAACCATAACCCTAACCCTAACCCTAGCCCAAATAACCCTAACCCTAACCCTAACCCTAGCCCAAATAACCCTAACCCTAACCCTAACCCTGACCCTAAACCTAACCCTAAACCAAATAACCCTAACCCTAACCCTAAACCAACTAGCCCTAACACTAACCATAAGCCTAACCTTTACCAAAATAACCCTAACCATAACCCAAACCCAACTAACCATAACCCTAACCCTAACCCTAACCCTAACCCTAACCCTAACCCTAACCCTAGCTCAAATAACCCTAACCCTAACCCTAACCCTGACCCTAAACCTAACCCTAAACCAAATAACCCTAACCCTAACCCTAAACCAACTAGCCCTAACACTAACCATAAGCCTAACCTTTACCAAAATAACCCTAACCATAACCCAAACCCAACTAACCATAACCCTAACCCTAACCCTAACCCTAACCCTAACCCTAACCCTAACCCTAGCCCAAATAACCCTAACCCTAACCCTGACCCTAAACCTAACCCTAAACCAACTAGCCCTAACACTAACCATAAGCCTAACCTTTACCAAAATAACCCTAACCATAACCCTAACCCAACTAACCATAACCCTAACCCTAACCCTAGCCCAAATAACCCTAACCCTAACCCTAACCCTAGCCCAAACAACCCTAACCCTAACCCTAACCCTGACCCTAAACCTAACCCTAAACCAACTAGCCCTAACACTAACCATAAGCCTAACCTTTACCAAAATAACCCTAACCATAACCCAAACCCAACTAACCATAACCCTAACCCTAACCCTAACCCTAACCCTAACCCTAACCCTAACCCTAGCCCAAATAACCCTAACCCTAACCATAAACCTGACCCTACACCTAACCCTAAACCAAATAACCCTAACCCTAACCCTAAACCAACTAGCCCTAACACTAACCATAAGCCTAACCTTTACCAAAATAACCCTAACCATAACCCAAACCCAACTAACCATAACCCTAACCCTAACCCTAACCCTAACCCTAACCCTAACCCTAACCCTAACCCTTACCCTAGCCCACATAACCCTAACCCTAACCCTAACCCTGACCCTAAACCTAACCCTAAACCAAATAACCCTAACCCTAACCCTAAACCAACTAGCCCTAACACTAACCATAAGCCTAACCTTTACCAAAATAACCCTAACCATAACCCAAACCCAACTAACCATAACCCTAACCCTAACCCTAACCCTAACCCTAACCCTAACCCTAACCCTAGCTCAAATAACCCTAACCCTAACCCTAACCCTGACCCTAAACCTAACCCTAAACCAAATAACCCTAACCCTAACCCTAAACCAACTAGCCCTAACACTAACCATAAGCCTAACCTTTACCAAAATAACCCTAACCATAACCCAAACCCAACTAACCATAACCCTAACCCTAACCCTAACCCTAACCCTAACCCTAGCCCAAATAACCCGAACCCTAACCCTGAGCCTAAACCTAACCCTAAACCAAATAACCCTAACCCTAACCCTAAACCAACTAGCCTTAACACTAACCATAAGCCTAACCTTTACCAAAATAACCCTAACCATAACCCTAACCCAACTAACCATAACCCTAACCCTAACCCTAGCCCAAATAACCCTAACCCTAACCCTAACCCTAGCCCAAATAACCCTAACCCTAACCCTAACCCTGACCATAAACCTAACCCTAAACCAAATAACCCTAACCCTAACCCTAAACCAACTAGCCCTAACACTAACCATAAGCCTAACCTTTACCAAAATAACCCTAACCATAACCCAAACCCAACTAACCATAACCCTAACCCTAACCCTAACCCTAACCCTAACCCTAGCCCATATAACCCTAACCCTAACCCTAACCCTGACCCTAAACCTAACCCTAAACCAAATAACCCTAACCCTAACCCTAAACCAACTAGCCCTAACACTAACCATAAGCCTAACCTTTACCAAAATAACCCTAACCATAACCCAAACCCAACTAACCATAACCCTAACCCTAACCCTAACCCTAACCCTAGCCCAAATAACCCTAACCCTAACCCTAACCCTGACCCTAAACCTAACCCTAAACCAAATAACCCTAACCCTAACCCTAAACCAACTAGCCCTAACACTAACCATAAGCCTAACCTTTACCAAAATAACCCTAACCATAACCCAAACCCAACTAACCATAACCCTAACCCTAACCCTAACCCTAACCCTAACCCTAGCCCAAATAACCCTAACCCTAACCCTAACCCTGACCCTAAACCTAACCCTAAACCAAATACCCCTAACCCTAACCCTAAACCAACTAGCCCTAACACTAACCATAAGCCTAACCTTTACCAAAATAACCCTTAACCATAACCCAAACCCAACTAACCATAACCCTAACCCTAACCCTAACCCTAACCCTAACCCTAGCCCAAATAACCCTAACCCTAACCCTAACCCTGAGCCTAAACCTAACCCTAAACCAAATACCCCTAACCCTAACCCTAAACCAACTAGCCCTAACACTAACCATAAGCCTAACCTTTACCAAAATAACCCTAACCATAACCCAAACCCAACTAACCATAACCCTAACCCTAACCCTAACCCTAACCCTAACCCTAGCCCAAATAACCCTAACCCTAACCATAAACCTGACCCTACACCTAACCCTAAACCAAATAACCCTAACCCTAACCCTAAACCAACTAGCCCTAACACTAACCATAAGCCTAACCTTTACCAAAATAACCCTAACCATAACCCAAACCCAACTAACCATAACCCTAACCCTAACCCTAACCCTAACCCTAGCCCATATAACCCTAACCCTAACCCTAACCCTGACCCTAAACCTAACCCTAAACCAAATAACCCTAACCCTAACCCTAAACCAACTAGCCCTAACACTAACCATAAGCCTAACCTTTACCAAAATAACCCTAACCATAACCCAAACCCAACTAACCATAACCCTAACCCTAACCCTAACACTAACCATAACCCTAACCCTAACCCTAACCCTAGCCCAAATAACCCTAACCCTAACCCTAACCCTGACCCTAAACCTAACCCTAAACCAAATAACCCTAACCCTAACCCTAAACCAACTAGCCCTAACACTAACCATAAGCCTAACCTTTACCAAAATAACCCTAACCATAACCCAAACCCAACTAACCATAACCCTAACCCTAACCCTAACCCTAACCCTAGCCCATATAACCCTAACCCTAACCCTAACCCTGACCCTAAACCTAACCCTAAACCAAATAACCCTAACCCTAACCCTAAACCAACTAGCCCTAACACTAACCATAAGCCTAACCTTTACCAAAATAACCCTAACCATAACCTAAACCCAACTAACCATAACCCTAACCCTAACCCTAACCCTAACCCTAACCCTAACCCTAACCCTAACCCTAGCCCAAATAACCCTAACCCTAACCCTAACCCTGACCCTAAACCTAACCCTAAACCAAATAACCCTAACCCTAACCCTAAACCAACTAGCCCTAACACTAACCATAACCCTAACCTTTACCAAAATAACCCTAACCATAACCCAAACCCAACTAACCCTAACCCTAACCCTAACCCTAACCCTAACCCTAACCCTAACCCTAACCCTAGCCCAAATAACCCTAACCCTAACCCTAACCCTGACCCTAAACCTAACCCTAAACCAAATAACCCTAACCCTAACCCTAAACCAACTAGCCCTAACACTAACCATAAGCCTAACCTTTACCAAAATAACCCTAACCATAACCCAAACCCAACTAAACATAACCCTAACCCTAACCCTAACCCTAACCCTAACCCTAACCCTAAACCTAGCCCATATAACCCTAACCCTAACCCTAACCCTGACCCTAAACCTAACCCTAAACCAAATAACCCTAACCCTAACCCTAAACCAACTAGCCCTAACACTAACCATAAGCCTAACCTTTACCAAAATAACCCTAACCATAACCTAAACCCAACTAACCATAACCCTAACCCTAACCCTAACCCTAACCCTAACCCTAGCCCAAATAACCCTAACCCTAACCCTAACCCTGAGCCTAAACCTAACCCTAAACCAAATACCCCTAACCCTAACCCTAAACCAACTAGCCCTAACACTAACCATAAGCCTAACCTTTACCAAAATAACCCTAACCATAACCCAAACCCAACTAACCATAACCCTAACCCTAACCCTAACCCTAACCCTAGCCCAAATAACCCTAACCCTAACCCTAAGCCTAAACCTAACCCTAAACCAAATACCCCTAACCCTAACCCTAAACCAACTAGCCCTAACACTAACCATAAGCCTAACCTTTACCAAAATAACCCTAACCATAACCCAAACCCAACTAACCCTAACCCTAACCCTAACCCTAACCCTAACCCTAACCCTAGCCCAAATAACCCTAACCCTAACCCTAACCCTGACCCTAAACCTAACCCTAAACCAAATAACCCTAACCCTAATCCTAAACCAACTAGCCCTAACACTAACCATAAGCCTAACCTTTACCAAAATAACCCTAACCATAACCCAAACCCAACTAACCATAACCCTAACCCTAACCCTAACCCTAACCCTAACCCTAACCCTAACCCTAACCCTAGCCCAAATAACCCTAACCCTAACCCTAACCCTGACCCTAAACCTAACCCTAAACCAAATAACCCTAACCCTAACCCTAAACCAACTAGCCCTAACACTAACCATAAGCCTAACCTTTACCAAAATAACCCTAACCATAACCCAAACCCAACTAACCATAACCCTAACCCTAACCCTAACCCTAACCCTAACCCTAGCCCAAATAACCCTAACCCTAACCCTGACCCTAAACCTAACCCTAAACCAAATAACCCTAACCCTAACCCTAAACCAACTAGCCCTAACACTAACCATAAGCCTAACCTTTACCAAAATAACCCTAACCATAACCCTAACCCAACTAACCATAACCCTAACCCTAACCCTAGCCCAAATAACCCTAACCGTAACCCTAACCCTAGCCCAAATAACCCTAACCCTAACCCTAACCCTGTCCCTAAACCTAACCCTAAACCAAATAACCCTAACCCTAACCCTAAACCAACTAGCCCTAACACTAACCATAAGCCTAACCTTTACCAAAATAACCCTAACCATAACCCAAACCCAACTAACCATAACCCTAACCCTAACCCTAACCCTAACCCTAACCCTAGCCCATATAACCCTAACCCTAACCCTAACCCTGACCCTAAACCTAACCCTAAACCAAATAACCCTAACCCTAACCCTAAACCAACTAGCCCTAACACTAACCATAAGCCTAACCTTTACCAAAATAACCCTAACCATAACCCAAACCCAACTAACCATAACCCTAACCCTAACCCTAACCCTAACCCTAGCCCAAATAACCCTAACCCTAACCCTAACCCTGACCCTAAACCTAACCCTAAACCAAATAACCCTAACCCTAACCCTAAACCAACTAGCCCTAACACTAACCATAAGCCTAACCTTTACCAAAATAACCCTAACCATAACCCAAACCCAACTAACCATAACCCTAACCCTAACCCTAACCCTAACCCTAACCCTAGCCCAAATAACCCTAACCCTAACCCTAACCCTGAGCCTAAACCTAACCCTAAACCAAATACCCCTAACCCTAACCCTAAACCAACTAGCCCTAACACTAACCATAAGCCTAACCTTTACCAAAATAACCCTTAACCATAACCCAAACCCAACTAACCATAACCCTAACCCTAACCCTAACCCTAACCCTAACCCTAGCCCAAATAACCCTAACCCTAACCCTAACCCTGAGCCTAAACCTAACCCTAAACCAAATACCCCTAACCCTAACCCTAAACCAACTAGCCCTAACACTAACCATAAGCCTAACCTTTACCAAAATAACCCTAACCATAACCCAAACCCAACTAACCATAACCCTAACCCTAACCCTAACCCTAACCCTAGCCCAAATAACCCTAACCCTAACCATAAACCTGACCCTACACCTAACCCTAAACCAAATAACCCTAACCCTAACCCTAAACCAACTAGCCCTAACACTAACCATAAGCCTAACCTTTACCAAAATAACCCTAACCATAACCCAAACCCAACTAACCATAACCCTAACCCTAACCCTAACCCTAACCCTAACCCTAGCCCATATAACCCTAACCCTAACCCTAACCCTGACCCTAAACCTAACCCTAAACCAAATAACCCTAACCCTAACCCTAAACCAACTAGCCCTAACACTAACCATAAGCCTAACCTTTACCAAAATAACCCTAACCATAACCCAACTAACCATAACCCTAACCCTAACCCTAACCCTAACCCTAACCCTAACCCTAACCCTAGCCCAAATAACCCTAACCCTAACCCTAACCCTGACCCTAAACCTAACCCTAAACCAAATAACCCTAACCCTAACCCTAAACCAACTAGCCCTAACACTAACCATAAGCCTAACCTTTACCAAAATAACCCTAACCATAACCCAAACCCAACTAACCATAACCCTAACCCTAACCCTAACCCTAACCCTAGCCCATATAACCCTAACCCTAACCCTAACCCTGACCCTAAACCTAACCCTAAACCAAATAACCCTAACCCTAACCCTAAACCAACTAGCCCTAACACTAACCATAAGCCTAACCTTTACCAAAATAACCCTAACCATAACCTAAACCCAACTAACCCTAACCCTAACCCTAACCCTAACCCTAACCCTAGCCCAAATAACCCTAACCCTAACCCTAACCCTAACCCTAACCCTAACCCTAACCCTAACCCTAACCCTAACCAAAATAACCCTAACCATAACCCAAACCCAACTAACCATAACCCTAACCCTAACCCTAACCCTAACCCTAACCCTAACCCTAGCCCATATAACCCTAACCCTAACCCTAACCCTGACCCTAAACCTAACCCTAAACCAAATAACCCTAACCCTAACCCTAAACCAACTAGCCCTAACACTAAGCATAAGCCTGACCTTTACCAAAATAACCCTAACCATAACCCAAACCCAACTAACCATAACCCTAACCCTAACCCTAACCCTAACCCTAACCCTAGCCCAAATAACCCTAACCCTAACCCTAACCCTGACCCTAAACCTAACCCTAAACCAAATAACCCTAACCCTAACCCTAAACCAACTAGCCCTAACACTAACCATAAGCCTAACCTTTACCAAAATAACCCTAACCATAACCCAAACCCAACTAACCATAACCCTAACCCTAACCCTAACCCTAACCCTAACCCTAGCCCAAATAACCCTAACCCTAACCCTAACCCTGACCCTAAACCTAACCCTAAACCAAATAACCCTAACCCTAACCCTAAACCAACTAGCCCTAACACTAACCATAAGCCTAACCTTTACCAAAATAACCCTAACCATAACCCAAACCCAACTAACCATAACCCTAACCCTAACCCTAACCCTAACCCTAACCCTAACCCTAGCCCAAATAACCCTAACCCTAACCCTGACCCTAAACCTAACCCTAAACCAAATAACCCTAACCCTAACCCTAAACCAACTAGCCCTAACACTAACCATAAGCCTAACCTTTACCAAAATAACCTTAACCATAACCTAAACCCAACTAACCATAACCCTAACCCTAACCCTAACCCTAACCCTAACCCTAGCCCAAATAACCCTAACCCTAACCCTAACCCTGACCCTAAACCTAACCCTAAACCAAATAACCCTAACCCTAACCCTAAACCAACTAGCCCTAACACTAACCATAAGCCTAACCTTTACCAAAATAACCCTAACCATAACCCAAACCCAAATAACCATAACCCTAACCCTAACCCTAACCCTAACCCTAACCCTAACCCTAGCCCAAATAACCCTAACCCTAACCCTAAGCCTAAACCTAACCCTAAACCAAATACCCCTAACCCTAACCCTAAACAAACTAGCCCTAACACTAACCATAAGCCTAACCTTTACCAAAATAACCCTAACCATAACCCAAACCCAACTAACCCTAACCCTAACCCTAACCCTAACCCTAACCCTAACCCTAACCCTAACCCTAACCCTAGCCCAAATAACCCTAGCCCTAACCATAAACCTGACCCTACACCTAACCCTAAACCAAATAACCCTAACCCTAACCCTAAACCAACTAGCCCTAACACTAACCATAAGCCTAACCTTTACCAAAATAACCCTAACCATAACCCAAACCCAACTAACCATAACCCTAACCCTAACCCTAACCCTAACCCTAACCCTAACCCTAACCCTAGCCCATATAACCCTAACCCTAACCCTAACCCTGACCCTAAACCTAACCCTAAACCAAATAACCCTAACCCTAACCCTAAACCAACTAGCCCTAACACTAACCATAAGCCTAACCTTTACCAAAATAACCCTAACCATAACCCAAACCCAACTAACCATAACCCTAACCCTAACCCTAACCCTAACCCTAACCCTAACCCTAACCCTAGCTCAAATAACCCTAACCCTAACCCTAACCCTGACCCTAAACCTAACCCTAAACCAAATAACCCTAACCCTAACCCTAAACCAACTAGCCCTAACACTAACCATAAGCCTAACCTTTACCAAAATAACCCTAACCATAACCCAAACCCAACTAACCATAACCCTAACCCTAACCCTAACCCTAGCCCAAATAACCCGAACCCTAACCCTGACCCTAAACCTAACCCTAAACCAAATAACCCTAACCCTAACCCTAAACCAACTAGCCCTAACACTAACCATAAGCCTAACCTTTACCAAAATAACCCTAACCATAACCCTAACCCAACTAACCATAACCCTAACCCTAACCCTAGCCCAAATAACCCTAACCCTAACCCTAACCCTAGCCCAAATAACCCTAACCCTAACCCTAACCCTGACCCTAATCCTAACCCTAAACCAACTAGCCCTAACACTAACCATAAGCCTAACCTTTACCAAAATAACCCTAACCATAACCCAAACCCAACTAACCATAACCCTAACCCTAACCCTAACCCTAACCCTAACCCTAACCCTAACCCTAACCCTAGCCCAAATAACCCTAACCCTAACCATAAACCTGACCCTACACCTAACCCTAAACCAAATAACCCTAACCCTAACCCTAAACCAACTAGCCCTAACACTAACCATAAGCCTAACCTTTACCAAAATAACCCTAACCATAACCCAAACCCAACTAACCCTAACCCTAACCCTAACCCTAACCCTAACCCTAACCCTAACCCTAACCCTAACCCTAACCCTAACCCTAGCCCATATAACCCTAACCCTAACCCTGACCCTAAACCTAACCCTAAACCAAATAACCCTAACCCTAACCCTAAACCAACTAGCCCTAACACTAACCATAAGCCTAACCTTTACCAAAATAACCCTAACCATAACCCAAACCCAACTAACCCTAACCCTAACCCTAACCCTAACCCTAACCCTAACCCTAACCCTAACCCTAGCTCAAATAACCCTAACCCTAACCCTAACCCTGACCCTAAACCTAACCCTAAACCAAATAACCCTAACCCTAACCCTAAACCAACTAGCCCTAACACTAACCATAAGCCTAACCTTTACCAAAATAACCCTAACCATAACCCAAACCCAACTAACCATAACCCTAACCCTAACCCTAACCCTAACCCTAACCCTAGCCCAAATAACCCTAACCCTAACCCTGACCCTAAACCTAACCCTAAACCAACTAGCCCTAACACTAACCATAAGCCTAACCTTTACCAAAATAACCCTAACCATAACCCTAACCCAACTAACCATAACCCTAACCCTAACCCTAGCCCAAATAACCCTAACCCTAACCCTAACCCTAGCCCAAATAACCCTAACCCTAACCCTAACCCTGACCCTAAACCTAACCCTAAACCAACTAGCCCTAACACTAACCATAAGCCTAACCTTTACCAAAATAACCCTAACCATAACCCAAACCCAACTAACCATAACCCTAACCCTAACCCTAACCCTAACCCTAACCCTAACCCTAGCCCAAATAACCCTAACCCTAACCATAAACCTGACCCTACACCTAACCCTAAACCAAATAACCCTAACCCTAACCCTAAACCAACTAGCCCTAACACTAACCATAAGCCTAACCTTTACCAAAATAACCCTAACCATAACCCAAACCCAACTAACCATAACCCTAACCCTAACCCTAACCCTAACCCTAGCTCAAATAACCCTAACCCTAACCCTAACCCTGACCCTAAACCTAACCCTAAACCAAATAACCCTAACCCTAACCCTAAACCAACTAGCCCTAACACTAACCATAAGCCTAACCTTTACCAAAATAACCCTAACCATAACCCAAACCCAACTAACCATAACCCTAACCCTAACCCTAACCCTAACCCTAACCCTAGCCCAAATAACCCGAACCCTAACCCTGAGCCTAAACCTAACCCTAAACCAAATAACCCTAACCCTAACCCTAAACCAACTAGCCTTAACACTAACCATAAGCCTAACCTTTACCAAAATAACCCTAACCATAACCCTAACCCAACTAACCATAACCCTAACCCTAACCCTAGCCCAAATAACCCTAACCCTAACCCTAACCCTAGCCCAAATAACCCTAACCCTAACCCTAACCCTGACCATAAACCTAACCCTAAACCAAATAACCCTAACCCTAACCCTAAACCAACTAGCCCTAACACTAACCATAAGCCTAACCTTTACCAAAATAACCCTAACCATAACCCAAACCCAACTAACCATAACCCTAACCCTAACCCTAACCCTAACCCTAACCCTAGCCCATATAACCCTAACCCTAACCCTAAACCTGACCCTAAACCTAACCCTAAACCAAATAACCCTAACCCTAACCCTAAACCAACTAGCCCTAACACTAACCATAAGCCTAACCTTTACCAAAATAACCCTAACCATAACCCAAACCCAACTAACCCTAACCCTAACCCTAACCCTAACCCTAACCCTAACCCTAACCCTAACCCTAGCCCAAATAACCCTAACGCTAACCCTAACCCTGACCCTAAACCTAACCCTAAACCAAATAACCCTAACCCTAACCCTAAACCAACTAGCCCTAACACTAACCATAAGCCTAACCTTTACCAAAATAACCCTAACAATAACCCAAACCCAACTAACCATAACCCTAACCCTAACCCTAACCCTAACCCTAGCCCATATAACCCTAACCCTAACCCTAACCCTCACCCTAAACCTAACCCTAAACCAAATAACCCTAACCCTAACCCTAAACCAACTAGCCCTAACCCTAACCATAAGCCTAACCTTTACCAAAATAACCCTAACCATAACCTAAACCCAACTAACCATAACCCTAACCCTAACCCTAACCCTAACCCTAGCCCAAATAACCCTAACCCTAACCCTAACCCTGACCCTAAACCTAACCCTAAACCAAATAACCCTAACCCTAACCCTAAACCAACTAGCCCTAACACTAACCATAAGCCTAACCTTTACCAAAATAACCCTAACCATAACCCAAACCCAACTAACCATAACCCTAACCCTAACCCTAACCCTAACCCTAACCCTAACCCTAGCTCAAATAACCCTAACCCTAACCCTGAGACTAAACCTAACCCTAAACCAAATACCCCTAACCCTAACCCTAAACCAACTAGCCCTAACACTAACCATAAGCCTAACCTTTACCAAAATAACCCTAACCATAACCTAAACCCAACTAACCATAACCCTAACCCTAACCCTAACCCTAACCCTAGCCCAAATAACCCTAACCCTAACCATAAACCTGACCCTACACCTAACCCTAAACCAAATAACCCTAACCCTAACCCTAAACCAACTAGCCCTAACACTAACCATAAGCCTAACCTTTACCAAAATAACCCTAACCATAACCCAAACCCAACTAACCATAACCCTAACCCTAACCCTAACCCTAACCCTAACCCTAACCCTAACCCTAACCCTAGCCCATATAACCCTAACCCTAACCCTAACCCTGACCCTAAACCTAACCCTAAACCAAATAACCCTAACCCTAACCCTAAACCAACTAGCCCTAACACTAAGCATAAGCCTGACCTTTACCAAAATAACCCTAACCATAACCCAAACCCAACTAACCATAACCCTAACCCTAACCCTAACCCTAACCCTAACCCTAACCCTAGCCCAAATAACCCTAACCCTAACCCTAACCCTGACCCTAAACCTAACCCTAAACCAAATAACCCTAACCCTAACCCTAAACCAACTAGCCCTAACACTAACCATAAGCCTAACCTTTACCAAAATAACCCTAACCATAACCCAAACCCAACTAACCATAACCCTAACCCTAACCCTAACCCTAACCCTAACCCTAGCCCAAATAACCCTAACCCTAACCCTAACCCTGACCCTAAACCTAACCCTAAACCAAATAACCCTAACCCTAACCCTAAACCAACTAGCCCTAACACTAACCATAAGCCTAACCTTTACCAAAATAACCCTAACCATAACCCAACTAACCATAACCCTAACCCTAACCCTAACCCTAACCCTAACCCTAACCCTAACCCTAGCCCAAATAACCCTAACCCTAACCCTAACCCTGACCCTAAACCTAACCCTAAACCAAATAACCCTAACCCTAACCCTAAACCAACTAGCCCTAACACTAACCATAAGCCTAACCTTTACCAAAATAACCCTAACCATAACCCAAACCCAACTAACCATAACCCTAACCCTAACCCTAACCCTAACCCTAGCCCATATAACCCTAACCCTAACCCTAACCCTGACCCTAAACCTAACCCTAAACCAAATAACCCTAACCCTAACCCTAAACCAACTAGCCCTAACACTAACCATAAGCCTAACCTTTACCAAAATAACCCTAACCATAACCTAAACCCAACTAACCCTAACCCTAACCCTAACCCTAACCCTAACCCTAGCCCAAATAACCCTAACCCTAACCCTAACCCTAACCCTAACCCTAACCCTAACCCTAACCCTAACCCTAACCAAAATAACCCTAACCATAACCCAAACCCAACTAACCATAACCCTAACCCTAACCCTAACCCTAACCCTAACCCTAACCCTAGCCCATATAACCCTAACCCTAACCCTAACCCTGACCCTAAACCTAACCCTAAACCAAATAACCCTAACCCTAACCCTAAACCAACTAGCCCTAACACTAAGCATAAGCCTGACCTTTACCAAAATAACCCTAACCATAACCCAAACCCAACTAACCATAACCCTAACCCTAACCCTAACCCTAACCCTAACCCTAGCCCAAATAACCCTAACCCTAACCCTAACCCTGACCCTAAACCTAACCCTAAACCAAATAACCCTAACCCTAACCCTAAACCAACTAGCCCTAACACTAACCATAAGCCTAACCTTTACCAAAATAACCCTAACCATAACCCAAACCCAACTAACCATAACCCTAACCCTAACCCTAACCCTAACCCTAACCCTAGCCCAAATAACCCTAACCCTAACCCTAACCCTGACCCTAAACCTAACCCTAAACCAAATAACCCTAACCCTAACCCTAAACCAACTAGCCCTAACACTAACCATAAGCCTAACCTTTACCAAAATAACCCTAACCATAACCCAAACCCAACTAACCATAACCCTAACCCTAACCCTAACCCTAACCCTAACCCTAGCCCAAATAACCCTAACCCTAACCCTGACCCTAAACCTAACCCTAAACCAAATAACCCTAACCCTAACCCTAAACCAACTAGCCCTAACACTAACCATAAGCCTAACCTTTACCAAAATAACCTTAACCATAACCTAAACCCAACTAACCATAACCCTAACCCTAACCCTAACCCTAACCCTAACCCTAGCCCAAATAACCCTAACCCTAACCCTAACCCTGACCCTAAACCTAACCCTAAACCAAATAACCCTAACCCTAACCCTAAACCAACTAGCCCTAACACTAACCATAAGCCTAACCTTTACCAAAATAACCCTAACCATAACCCAAACCCAAATAACCATAACCCTAACCCTAACCCTAACCCTAACCCTAACCCTAACCCTAGCCCAAATAACCCTAACCCTAACCCTAAGCCTAAACCTAACCCTAAACCAAATACCCCTAACCCTAACCCTAAACAAACTAGCCCTAACACTAACCATAAGCCTAACCTTTACCAAAATAACCCTAACCATAACCCAAACCCAACTAACCCTAACCCTAACCCTAACCCTAACCCTAACCCTAACCCTAACCCTAACCCTAACCCTAGCCCAAATAACCCTAACCCTAACCATAAACCTGACCCTACACCTAACCCTAAACCAAATAACCCTAACCCTAACCCTAAACCAACTAGCCCTAACACTAACCATAAGCCTAACCTTTACCAAAATAACCCTAACCATAACCCAAACCCAACTAACCATAACCCTAACCCTAACCCTAACCCTAACCCTAACCCTAACCCTAACCCTAACCCTAGCCCATATAACCCTAACCCTAACCCTAACCCTGACCCTAAACCTAACCCTAAACCAAATAACCCTAACCCTAACCCTAAACCAACTAGCCCTAACACTAACCATAAGCCTAACCTTTACCAAAATAACCCTAACCATAACCCAAACCCAACTAACCATAACCCTAACCCTAACCCTAACCCTAACCCTAACCCTAACCCTAACCCTAGCTCAAATAACCCTAACCCTAACCCTAACCCTGACCCTAAACCTAACCCTAAACCAAATAACCCTAACCCTAACCCTAAACCAACTAGCCCTAACACTAACCATAAGCCTAACCTTTACCAAAATAACCCTAACCATAACCCAAACCCAACTAACCATAACCCTAACCCTAACCCTAACCCTAGCCCAAATAACCCGAACCCTAACCCTGACCCTAAACCTAACCCTAAACCAAATAACCCTAACCCTAACCCTAAACCAACTAGCCCTAACACTAACCATAAGCCTAACCTTTACCAAAATAACCCTAACCATAACCCTAACCCAACTAACCATAACCCTAACCCTAACCCTAGCCCAAATAACCCTAACCCTAACCCTAACCCTAGCCCAAATAACCCTAACCCTAACCCTAACCCTGACCCTAATCCTAACCCTAAACCAACTAGCCCTAACACTAACCATAAGCCTAACCTTTACCAAAATAACCCTAACCATAACCCAAACCCAACTAACCATAACCCTAACCCTAACCCTAACCCTAACCCTAACCCTAACCCTAACCCTAACCCTAGCCCAAATAACCCTAACCCTAACCATAAACCTGACCCTACACCTAACCCTAAACCAAATAACCCTAACCCTAACCCTAAACCAACTAGCCCTAACACTAACCATAAGCCTAACCTTTACCAAAATAACCCTAACCATAACCCAAACCCAACTAACCATAACCCTAACCCTAACCCTAACCCTAACCCTAACCCTAACCCTAACCCTAACCCTAACCCTAACCCTAGCCCATATAACCCTAACCCTAACCCTAACCCTGACCCTAAACCTAACCCTAAACCAAATAACCCTAACCCTAACCCTAAACCAACTAGCCCTAACACTAACCATAAGCCTAACCTTTACCAAAATAACCCTAACCATAACCCAAACCCAACTAACCCTAACCCTAACCCTAACCCTAACCCTAACCCTAACCCTAACCCTAACCCTAGCTCAAATAACCCTAACCCTAACCCTAACCCTGACCCTAAACCTAACCCTAAACCAAATAACCCTAACCCTAACCCTAAACCAACTAGCCCTAACACTAACCATAAGCCTAACCTTTACCAAAATAACCCTAACCATAACCCAAACCCAACTAACCATAACCCTAACCCTAACCCTAACCCTAACCCTAACCCTAGCCCAAATAACCCTAACCCTAACCCTGACCCTAAACCTAACCCTAAACCAACTAGCCCTAACACTAACCATAAGCCTAACCTTTACCAAAATAACCCTAACCATAACCCTAACCCAACTAACCATAACCCTAACCCTAACCCTAGCCCAAATAACCCTAACCCTAACCCTAACCCTAGCCCAAATAACCCTAACCCTAACCCTAACCCTGACCCTAAACCTAACCCTAAACCAACTAGCCCTAACACTAACCATAAGCCTAACCTTTACCAAAATAACCCTAACCATAACCCAAACCCAACTAACCATAACCCTAACCCTAACCCTAACCCTAACCCTAACCCTAACCCTAGCCCAAATAACCCTAACCCTAACCATAAACCTGACCCTACACCTAACCCTAAACCAAATAACCCTAACCCTAACCCTAAACCAACTAGCCCTAACACTAACCATAAGCCTAACCTTTACCAAAATAACCCTAACCATAACCCAAACCCAACTAACCATAACCCTAACCCTAACCCTAACCCTAACCCTAGCTCAAATAACCCTAACCCTAACCCTAACCCTGACCCTAAACCTAACCCTAAACCAAATAACCCTAACCCTAACCCTAAACCAACTAGCCCTAACACTAACCATAAGCCTAACCTTTACCAAAATAACCCTAACCATAACCCAAACCCAACTAACCATAACCCTAACCCTAACCCTAACCCTAACCCTAACCCTAGCCCAAATAACCCGAACCCTAACCCTGAGCCTAAACCTAACCCTAAACCAAATAACCCTAACCCTAACCCTAAACCAACTAGCCTTAACACTAACCATAAGCCTAACCTTTACCAAAATAACCCTAACCATAACCCTAACCCAACTAACCATAACCCTAACCCTAACCCTAGCCCAAATAACCCTAACCCTAACCCTAACCCTAGCCCAAATAACCCTAACCCTAACCCTAACCCTGACCATAAACCTAACCCTAAACCAAATAACCCTAACCCTAACCCTAAACCAACTAGCCCTAACACTAACCATAAGCCTAACCTTTACCAAAATAACCCTAACCATAACCCAAACCCAACTAACCATAACCCTAACCCTAACCCTAACCCTAACCCTAACCCTAGCCCATATAACCCTAACCCTAACCCTAAACCTGACCCTAAACCTAACCCTAAACCAAATAACCCTAACCCTAACCCTAAACCAACTAGCCCTAACACTAACCATAAGCCTAACCTTTACCAAAATAACCCTAACCATAACCCAAACCCAACTAACCCTAACCCTAACCCTAACCCTAACCCTAACCCTAACCCTAACCCTAACCCTAGCCCAAATAACCCTAACGCTAACCCTAACCCTGACCCTAAACCTAACCCTAAACCAAATAACCCTAACCCTAACCCTAAACCAACTAGCCCTAACACTAACCATAAGCCTAACCTTTACCAAAATAACCCTAACAATAACCCAAACCCAACTAACCATAACCCTAACCCTAACCCTAACCCTAACCCTAGCCCATATAACCCTAACCCTAACCCTAACCCTCACCCTAAACCTAACCCTAAACCAAATAACCCTAACCCTAACCCTAAACCAACTAGCCCTAACCCTAACCATAAGCCTAACCTTTACCAAAATAACCCTAACCATAACCTAAACCCAACTAACCATAACCCTAACCCTAACCCTAACCCTAGCCCAAATAACCCTAACCCTAACCCTAACCCTGACCCTAAACCTAACCCTAAACCAAATAACCCTAACCCTAACCCTAAACCAACTAGCCCTAACACTAACCATAAGCCTAACCTTTACCAAAATAACCCTAACCATAACCCAAACCCAACTAACCATAACCCTAACCCTAACCCTAACCCTAACCCTAACCCTAACCCTAGCCCAAATAACCCTAACCCTAACCCTGAGACTAAACCTAACCCTAAACCAAATACCCCTAACCCTAACCCTAAACCAACTAGCCCTAACACTAACCATAAGCCTAACCTTTACCAAAATAACCCTAACCATAACCTAAACCCAACTAACCATAACCCTAACCCTAACCCTAACCCTAACCCTAGCCCAAATAACCCTAACCCTAACCATAAACCTGACCCTACACCTAACCCTAAACCAAATAACCCTAACCCTAACCCTAAACCAACTAGCCCTAACACTAACCATAAGCCTAACCTTTACCAAAATAACCCTAACCATAACCCAAACCCAACTAACCATAACCCTAACCCTAACCCTAACCCTAACCCTAACCCTAACCCTAACCCTAACCCTAGCCCATATAACCCTAACCCTAACCCTAACCCTGACCCTAAACCTAACCCTAAACCAAATAACCCTAACCCTAACCCTAAACCAACTAGCCCTAACACTAAGCATAAGCCTGACCTTTACCAAAATAACCCTAACCATAACCCAAACCCAACTAACCATAACCCTAACCCTAACCCTAACCCTAACCCTAACCCTAACCCTAGCCCAAATAACCCTAACCCTAACCCTAACCCTGACCCTAAACCTAACCCTAAACCAAATAACCCTAACCCTAACCCTAAACCAACTAGCCCTAACACTAACCATAAGCCTAACCTTTACCAAAATAACCCTAACCATAACCCAAACCCAACTAACCATAACCCTAACCCTAACCCTAACCCTAACCCTAACCCTAGCCCAAATAACCCTAACCCTAACCCTAACCCTGACCCTAAACCTAACCCTAAACCAAATAACCCTAACCCTAACCCTAAACCAACTAGCCCTAACACTAACCATAAGCCTAACCTTTACCAAAATAACCCTAACCATAACCCAAACCCAACTAACCATAACCCTAACCCTAACCCTAACCCTAACCCTAACCCTAACCCTAGCCCAAATAACCCTAACCCTAACCCTGACCCTAAACCTAACCCTAGCCCAAATAACCCTAACCCTAACCCTAACCCTGACCCTAAACCTAACCCTAAACCAAATAACCCTAACCCTAACCCTAAACCAACTAGCCCTAACACTAACCATAAGCCTAACCTTTACCAAAATAACCCTAACCATAACCCAAACCCAAATAACCATAACCCTAACCCTAACCCTAACCCTAACCCTAACCCTAGCCCAAATAACCCTAACCCTAACCCTAAGCCTAAACCTAACCCTAAACCAAATACCCCTAACCCTAACCCTAAACAAACTAGCCCTAACACTAACCATAAGCCTAACCTTTACCAAAATAACCCTAACCATAACCCAAACCCAACTAACCCTAACCCTAACCCTAACCCTAACCCTAACCCTAACCCTAACCCTAACCCTAGCCCAAATAACCCTAACCCTAACCATAAACCTGACCCTACACCTAACCCTAAACCAAATAACCCTAACCCTAACCCTAAACCAACTAGCCCTAACACTAACCATAAGCCTAACCTTTACCAAAATAACCCTAACCATAACCCAAACCCAACTAACCATAACCCTAACCCTAACCCTAACCCTAACCCTAACCCTAACCCTAACCCTAACCCTAGCCCATATAACCCTAACCCTAACCCTAACCCTGACCCTAAACCTAACCCTAAACCAAATTACCCTAACCCTAACCCTAAACCAACTAGCCCTAACACTAACCATAAGCCTAACCTTTACCAAAATAACCCTAACCATAACCCAAACCCAACTAACCATAACCCTAACCCTAACCCTAACCCTAACCCTAACCCTAACCCTAACCCTAACCCTAGCTCAAATAACCCTAACCCTAACCCTAACCCTGACCCTAAACCTAACCCTAAACCAAATAACCCTAACCCTAACCCTAAACCAACTAGCCCTAACACTAACCATAAGCCTAACCTTTACCAAAATAACCCTAACCATAACCCAAACCCAACTAACCATAACCCTAACCCTAACCCTAACCCTAGCCCAAATATCCCGAACCCTAACCCTGACCCTAAACCTAACCCTAAACCAAATAACCCTAACCCTAACCCTAAACCAACTAGCCCTAACACTAACCATAAGCCTAACCTTTACCAAAATAACCCTAACCATAACCCTAACCCAACTAACCATAACCCTAACCCTAACCCTAGCCCAAATAACCCTAACCCTAACCCTAACCCTAGCCCAAATAACCCTAACCCTAACCCTAACCCTGACCCTAATCCTAACCCTAAACCAACTAGCCCTAACACTAACCATAAGCCTAACCTTTACCAAAATAACCCTAACCATAACCCAAACCCAACTAACCATAACCCTAACCCTAACCCTAACCCTAACCCTAACCCTAACCCTAACCCTAACCCTAACCCTAGCCCAAATAACCCTAACCCTAACCATAAACCTGACCCTACACCTAACCCTAAACCAAATAACCCTAACCCTAACCCTAAACCAACTAGCCCTAACACTAACCATAAGCCTAACCTTTACCAAAATAACCCTAACCATAACCCAAACCCAACTAACCATAACCCTAACCCTAACCCTAACCCTAACCCTAACCCTAACCCTAACCCTAACCCTAACCCTAGCCCATATAACCCTAACCCTAACCCTAACCCTGACCCTAAACCTAACCCTAAACCAAATAACCCTAACCCTAACCCTAAACCAACTAGCCCTAACACTAACCATAAGCCTAACCTTTACCAAAATAACCCTAACCATAACCCAAACCCAACTAACCATAACCCTAACCCTAACCCTAACCCTAACCCTAACCCTAACCCTAACCCTAGCTCAAATAACCCTAACCCTAACCCTAACCCTGACCCTAAACCTAACCCTAAACCAAATAACCCTAACCCTAACCCTAAACCAACTAGCCCTAACACTAACCATAAGCCTAACCTTTACCAAAATAACCCTAACCATAACCCAAACCCAACTAACCATAACCCTAACCCTAACCCTAACCCTAACCCTAACCCTAACCCTAGCCCAAATAACCCTAACCCTAACCCTGACCCTAAACCTAACCCTAAACCAACTAGCCCTAACACTAACCATAAGCCTAACCTTTACCAAAATAACCCTAACCATAACCCTAACCCAACTAACCATAACCCTAACCCTAACCCTAGCCCAAATAACCCTAACCCTAACCCTAACCCTAGCCCAAATAACCCTAACCCTAACCCTAACCCTGACCCTAAACCTAACCCTAAACCAACTAGCCCTAACACTAACCATAAGCCTAACCTTTACCAAAATAACCCTAACCATAACCCAAACCCAACTAACCATAACCCTAACCCTAACCCTAACCCTAACCCTAACCCTAACCCTAACCCTAGCCCAAATAACCCTAACCCTAACCATAAACCTGACCCTACACCTAACCCTAAACCAAATAACCCTAACCCTAACCCTAAACCAACTAGCCCTAACACTAACCATAAGCCTAACCTTTACCAAAATAACCCTAACCATAACCCAAACCCAACTAACCATAACCCTAACCCTAACCCTAACCCTAACCCTAACCCTAACCCTAACCCTAACCCTAACCCTAACCCTAGCCCACATAACCCTAACCCTAACCCTAACCCTGACCCTAAACCTAACCCTAAACCAAATAACCCTAACCCTAACCCTAAACCAACTAGCCCTAACACTAACCATAAGCCTAACCTTTACCAAAATAACCCTAACCATAACCCAAACCCAACTAACCATAACCCTAACCCTAACCCTAACCCTAACCCTAACCCTAACCCTAACCCTAACCCTAGCTCAAATAACCCTAACCCTAACCCTAACCCTGACCCTAAACCTAACCCTAAACCAAATAACCCTAACCCTAACCCTAAACCAACTAGCCCTAACACTAACCATAAGCCTAACCTTTACCAAAATAACCCTAACCATAACCCAAACCCAACTAACCATAACCCTAACCCTAACCCTAACCCTAACCCTAACCCTAGCCCAAATAACCCTAACCCTAACCCTGAGCCTAAACCTAACCCTAAACCAAATAACCCTAACCCTAACCCTAAACCAACTAGCCTTAACACTAACCATAAGCCTAACCTTTACCAAAATAACCCTAACCATAACCCTAACCCAACTAACCATAACCCTAACCCTAACCCTAGCCCAAATAACCCTAACCCTAACCCTAACCCTAGCCCAAATAACCCTAACCCTAACCCTAACCCTGACCATAAACCTAACCCTAAACCAAATAACCCTAACCCTAACCCTAAACCAACTAGCCCTAACACTAACCATAAGCCTAACCTTTACCAAAATAACCCTAACCATAACCCAAACCCAACTAACCATAACCCTAACCCTAACCCTAACCCTAACCCTAACCCTAGCCCATATAACCCTAACCCTAACCCTAACCCTGACCCTAAACCTAACCCTAAACCAAATAACCCTAACCCTAACCCTAAACCAACTAGCCCTAACACTAACCATAAGCCTAACCTTTACCAAAATAACCCTAACCATAACCCAAACCCAACTAACCATAACCCTAACCCTAACCCTAACCCTAACCCTAGCCCAAATAACCCTAACCCTAACCCTAACCCTGACCCTAAACCTAACCCTAAACCAAATAACCCTAACCCTAACCCTAAACCAACTAGCCCTAACACTAACCATAAGCCTAACCTTTACCAAAATAACCCTAACCATAACCCAAACCCAACTAACCATAACCCTAACCCTAACCCTAACCCTAACCCTAACCCTAGCCCAAATAACCCTAACCCTAACCCTAACCCTGACCCTAAACCTAACCCTAAACCAAATACCCCTAACCCTAACCCTAAACCAACTAGCCCTAACACTAACCATAAGCCAAACCTTTACCAAAATAACCCTTAACCATAACCCAAACCCAACTAACCATAACCCTAACCCTAACCCTAACCCTAACCCTAACCCTAGCCCAAATAACCCTAACCCTAACCCTAACCCTGAGCCTAAACCTAACCCTAAACCAAATACCCCTAACCCTAACCCTAAACCAACTAGCCCTAACACTAACCATAAGCCTAACCTTTACCAAAATAACCCTAACCATAACCCAAACCCAACTAACCATAACCCTAACCCTAACCCTAACCCTAACCCTAACCCTAGCCCAAATAACCCTAACCCTAACCATAAACCTGACCCTACACCTAACCCTAAACCAAATAACCCTAACCCTAACCCTAAACCAACTAGCCCTAACACTAACCATAAGCCTAACCTTTACCAAAATAACCCTAACCATAACCCAAACCCAACTAACCATAACCCTAACCCTAACCCTAACCCTAACCCTAGCCCATATAACACTAACCCTAACCCTAACCCTGACCCTAAACCTAACCCTAAACCAAATAACCCTAACCCTAACCCTAAACCAACTAGCCCTAACACTAACCATAAGCCTAACCTTTACCAAAATAACCCTAACCATAACCCAAACCCAACTAACCATAACCCTAACCCTAACCCTAACACTAACCATAACCCTAACCCTAACCCTAACCCTAGCCCAAATAACCCTAACCCTAACCCTAACCCTGACCCTAAACCTAACCCTAAACCAAATAACCCTAACCCTAACCCTAAACCAACTAGCCCTAACACTAACCATAAGCCTAACCTTTACCAAAATAACCCTAACCATAACCCAAACCCAACTAACCATAACCCTAACCCTAACCCTAACCCTAACCCTAGCCCATATAACCCTAACCCTAACCCTAACCCTGACCCTAAACCTAACCCTAAACCAAATAACCCTAACCCTAACCCTAAACCAACTAGCCCTAACAATAACCATAAGCATAACCTTTACCAAAATAACCCTAACCATAACCTAAACCCAACTAACCATAACCCTAACCCTAACCCTAACCCTAACCCTAACCCTAACCCTAACCCTAACCCTAACCCTAGCCCAAATAACCCTAACCCTAACCCTAACCCTGACCCTAAACCTAACCCTAAACCAAATAACCCTAACCCTAACCCTAAACCAACTAGCCCTAACACTAACCATAACCCTAACCTTTACCAAAATAACCCTAACCATAACCCAAACCCAACTAACCCTAACCCTAACCCTAACCCTAACCCTAACCCTAACCCTAACCCTAACCCTAGCCCAAATAACCCTAACCCTAACCCTAACCCTGACCCTAAACCTAACCCTAAACCAAATAACCCTAACCCTAACCCTAAACCAACTAGCCCTAACACTAACCATAAGCCTAACCTTTACCAAAATAACCCTAACCATAACCCAAACCCAACTAAACATAACCCTAACCCTAACCCTAACCCTAACCCTAACCCTAACCCTAAACCTAGCCCATATAACCCTAACCCTAACCCTAACCCTGACCCTAAACCTAACCCTAAACCAAATAACCCTAACCCTAACCCTAAACCAACTAGCCCTAACACTAACCATAAGCCTAACCTTTACCAAAATAACCCTAACCATAACCTAAACCCAACTAACCATAACCCTAACCCTAACCCTAACCCTAACCCTAACCCTAGCCCAAATAACCCTAACCCTAACCCTAACCCTGAGCCTAAACCTAACCCTAAACCAAATACCCCTAACCCTAACCCTAAACCAACTAGCCCTAACACTAACCATAAGCCTAACCTTTACCAAAATAACCCTAACCATAACCCAAACCCAAATAACCATAACCCTAACCCTAACCCTAACCCTAACCCTAACCCTAGCCCAAATAACCCTAACCCTAACCCTAAGCCTAAACCTAACCCTAAACCAAATACCCCTAACCCTAACCCTAAACCAACTAGCCCTAACACTAACCATAAGCCTAACCTTTACCAAAATAACCCTAACCATAACCCAAACCCAACTAACCCTAACCCTAACCCTAACCCTAACCCTAACCCTAACCCTAACCCTAGCCCAAATAACCCTAACCCTAACCCTAACCCTGACCCTAAACCTAACCCTAAACCAAATAACCCTAACCCTAACCCTAAACCAACTAGCCCTAACACTAACCATAAGCCTAACCTTTACCAAAATAACCCTAACCATAACCCAAACCCAACTAACCATAACCCTAACCCTAACCCTAACCCTAACCCTAACCCTAACCCTAACCCTAACCCTAGCCCATATAACCCTAACCCTAACCCTAACCCTGACCCTAAACCTAACCCTAAACCAAATAACCCTAACCCTAACCCTAAACCAACTAGCCCTAACACTAACCATAAGCCTAACCTTTACCAAAATAACCCTAACCATAACCCAAACCCAACTAACCATAACCCTAACCCTAACCCTAACCCTAACCCTAACCCTAGCCCAAATAACCCTAACCCTAACCCTGACCCTAAACCTAACCCTAAACCAAATAACCCTAACCCTAACCCTAAACCAACTAGCCCTAACACTAACCATAAGCCTAACCTTTACCAAAATAACCCTAACCATAACCCTAACCCAACTAACCATAACCCTAACCCTAACCCTAGCCCAAATAACCCTAACCGTAACCCTAACCCTAGCCCAAATAACCCTAACCCTAACCCTAACCCTGTCCCTAAACCTAACCCTAAACCAAATAACCCTAACCCTAACCCTAAACCAACTAGCCCTAACACTAACCATAAGCCTAACCTTTACCAAAATAACCCTAACCATAACCCAAACCCAACTAACCATAACCCTAACCCTAACCCTAACCCTAACCCTAGCCCATATAACCCTAACCCTAACCCTAACCCTGACCCTAAACCTAACCCTAAACCAAATAACCCTAACCCTAACCCTAAACCAACTAGCCCTAACACTAACCATAAGCCTAACCTTTACCAAAATAACCCTAACCATAACCCAAACCCAACTAACCATAACCCTAACCCTAACCCTAACCCTAACCCTAGCCCAAATAACCCTAACCCTAACCCTAACCCTGACCCTAAACCTAACCCTAAACCAAATAACCCTAACCCTAACCCTAAACCAACTAGCCCTAACACTAACCATAAGCCTAACCTTTACCAAAATAACCCTAACCATAACCCAAACCCAACTAACCATAACCCTAACCCTAACCCTAACCCTAACCCTAACCCTAGCCCAAATAACCCTAACCCTAACCCTAACCCTGAGCCTAAACCTAACCCTAAACCAAATACCCCTAACCCTAACCCTAAACCAACTAGCCCTAACACTAACCATAAGCCTAACCTTTACCAAAATAACCCTTAACCATAACCCAAACCCAACTAACCATAACCCTAACCCTAACCCTAACCCTAACCCTAACCCTAGCCCAAATAACCCTAACCCTAACCCTAACCCTGAGCCTAAACCTAACCCTAAACCAAATACCCCTAACCCTAACCCTAAACCAACTAGCCCTAACACTAACCATAAGCCTAACCTTTACCAAAATAACCCTAACCATAACCCAAACCCAACTAACCATAACCCTAACCCTAACCCTAACCCTAACCCTAGCCCAAATAACCCTAACCCTAACCATAAACCTGACCCTACACCTAACCCTAAACCAAATAACCCTAACCCTAACCCTAAACCAACTAGCCCTAACACTAACCATAAGCATAACCTTTACCAAAATAACCCTAACCATAACCCAAACCCAACTAACCATAACCCTAACCCTAACCCTAACCCTAACCCTAACCCTAACCCTAGCCCATATAACCCTAACCCTAACCCTAACCCTGACCCTAAACCTAACCCTAAACCAAATAACCCTAACCCTAACCCTAAACCAACTAGCCCTAACACTAACCATAAGCCTAACCTTTACCAAAATAACCCTAACCATAACCCAACTAACCATAACCCTAACCCTAACCCTAACCCTAACCCTAACCCTAACCCTAACCCTAGCCCAAATAACCCTAACCCTAACCCTAACCCTGACCCTAAACCTAACCCTAAACCAAATAACCCTAACCCTAACCCTAAACCAACTAGCCCTAACACTAACCATAAGCCTAACCTTTACCAAAATAACCCTAACCATAACCCAAACCCAACTAACCATAACCCTAACCCTAACCCTAACCCTAACCCTAGCCCATATAACCCTAACCCTAACCCTAACCCTGACCCTAAACCTAACCCTAAACCAAATAACCCTAACCCTAACCCTAAACCAACTAGCCCTAACACTAACCATAAGCCTAACCTTTACCAAAATAACCCTAACCATAACCTAAACCCAACTAACCATAACCCTAACCCTAACCCTAACCCTAACCCTAACCCTAGCCCAAATAACCCTAACCCTAACCCTAACCCTGACCCTAAACCTAACCCTAAACCAAATAACCCTAACCCTAACCCTAAACCAACTAGCCCTAACACTAACCATAAGCCTAACCTTTACCAAAATAACCCTAACCATAACCCAAACCCAACTAACCATAACCCTAACCCTAACCCTAACCCTAACCCTAACCCTAACCCTAACCCTAACCCTAACCCTAGCCCATATAACCCTAACCCTAACCCTAACCCTGACCCTAAACCTAACCCTAAACCAAATAACCCTAACCCTAACCCTAAACCAACTAGCCCTAACACTAACCATAAGCCTAACCTTTACCAAAATAACCCTAACCATAACCCAAACCCAACTAACCATAACCCTAACCCTAACCCTAACCCTAACCCTAACCCTAACCCTAGCCCAAATAACCCTAACCCTAACCCTAACCCTGACCCTAAACCTAACCCTAAACCAAATAACCCTAACCCTAACCCTAAACCAACTAGCCCTAACACTAACCATAAGCCTAACCTTTACCAAAATAACCCTAACCATAACCCAAACCCAACTAACCATAACCCTAACCCTAACCCTAACCCTAACCCTAACCCTAGCCCAAATAACCCTAACCCTAACCCTAACCCTGACCCTAAACCTAACCCTAAACCAAATAACCCTAACCCTAACCCTAAACCAACTAGCCCTAACACTAACCATAAGCCTAACCTTTACCAAAATAACCCTAACCATAACCCAAACCCAACTAACCATAACCCTAACCCTAACCCTAACCCTAACCCTAACCCTAACCCAAATAACCCTAACCCTAACCCTGACCCTAAACCTAACCCTAAACCAAATAACCCTAACCCTAACCCTAAACCAACTAGCCCTAACACTAACCATAAGCCTAACCTTTACCAAAATAACCCTAACCATAACCCTAACCCAACTAACCATAACCCTAATCCTAACCCTAACCCTAACCCTAACCCTAACCCTAACCCTAACCCTAACCCTAACCCTAACCCTAGCCCAAATAACCCTAACCCTAACCCTAACCCTGACCCTAAACCTAACCCTAAACCAAATAACCCTAACCCTAACCCTAAACCAACTAGCCCTAACACTAACCATAAGCCTAACCTTTACCAAAATAACCCTAACCATAACCCAAACCCAACTAACCATAACCCTAACCCTAACCCTAACCCTAACCCTAACCCTAGCCCATATAACCCTAACCCTAACCCTAACCCTGACCCTAAACCTAACCCTAAACCAAATAACCCTAACCCTAACCCTAAACCAACTAGCCCTAACACTAACCATAAGCCTAACCTTTACCAAAATAACCCTAACCATAACCCAAACCCAACTAACCATAACCCTAACCCTAACCCTAACCCTAACCCTAACCCTAACCCTAACCCTAGCCCACATAACCCTAACCCTAACCCTAACCCTGACCCTAAACCTAACCCTAAACCAAATAACCCTAACCCTAACCCTAAACCAACTAGCCCTAACACTAACCATAAGCATAACCTTTACCAAAATAACCCTAACCATAACCCAAACCCAACTAACCATAACCCTAACCCTAACCCTAACCCTAACCCTAGCCCAAATAACCCTAACCCTAACCCTAACCCTGAGCCTAAACCTAACCCTAAACCAAATACCCCTAACCCTAACCCTAACCCAACTAGCCCTAACACTAACCATAAGCCTAACCTTTACCAAAATAACCCTAACCATAACCCAAACCCAACTAACCATAACCCTAACCCTAACCCTAACCCTAGCCCAAATAACCCTAACCCTAACCCTAACCCTGACCCTAAACCTAACCCTAAACCAAATAACCCTAACCCTAACCCTAAACCAACTAGCCCTAACACTAACCATAAGCCTAACCTTTACCAAAATAACCCTAACCATAACCCAAACCCAACTAACCATAACCCTAACCCTAACCCTAACCCTAACCCTAACCCTAGCCCAAATAACCCTAACCCTAACCCTAACCCTGAGCCTAAACCTAACCCTAAACCAAATACCCCTAACCCTAACCCTAAACCAACTAGCCCTAACACTAACCATAAGCCTAACCTTTACCAAAATAACCCTAACCATAACCCAAACCCAACTAACCATAACCCTAACCCTAACCCTAACCCTAACCCTAACCCTAGCCCAAATAACCCTAACCCTAACCATAAACCTGACCCTACACCTAACCCTATACCAAATAACCCTAACCCTAACCCTAAACCAACTAGCCCTAACACTAACCATAAGCCTAACCTTTACCAAAATAACCCTAACCATAACCCAAACCCAACTAACCATAACCCTAACCCTAACCCTAACCCTAACCCTAACCCTAACCCTAGCCCATATAACCCTAACCCTAACCCTAACCCTGACCCTAAACCTAACCCTAAACCAAATAACCCTAACCCTAACCCTAAACCAACTAGCCCTAACACTAACCATAAGCCTAACCTTTACCAAAATAACCCTAACCATAACCCAAACCCAACTAACCATAACCCTAACCCTAACCCTAACCCTAACCCTAACCCTAGCCCAAATAACCCTAACCCTAACCCTAACCCTGACCCTAAACCTAACCCTAAACCAAATAACCCTAACCCTAACCCTAAACCAACTAGCCCTAACACTAACCATAAGCCTAACCTTTACCAAAATAACCCTAACCATAACCCAAACCCAACTAACCATAACCCTAACCCTAACCCTAACCCTAACCCTAACCCTAACCCTAGCCCAAATAACCCTAACCCTAACCCTGACCCTAAACCTAACCCTAAACCAAATAACCCTAACCCTAACCCTAAACCAACTAGCCCTAACACTAACCATAAGCCTAACCTTTACCAAAATAACCCTAACCATAACCCAAACCCAACTAACCCTAACCCTAACCCTAACCCTAACCCTAACCCTAACCCTAACCCTAGCCCAAATAACCCTAACCCTAACCCTAACCCTGACCCTAAACCTAACCCTAAACCAAATAACCCTAACCCTAACCCTAAACCAACTAGCCCTAACACTAACCATAAGCCTAACCTTTACCAAAATAACCCTAACAATAACCCAAACCCAACTAACCATAACCCTAACCCTAACCCTAACCCTAACCCTAGCCCATATAACCCTAACCCTAACCCTAACCCTGACCCTAAACCTAACCCTAAACCAAATAACCCTAACCCTAACCCTAAACCAACTAGCCCTAACACTAACCATAAGCCTAACCTTTACCAAAATAACCTTAACCATAACCTAAACCCAACTAACCATAACCCTAACCCTAACCCTAACCCTAACCCTAACCCTAACCCTAACCCTAACCCTAACCCTAACCCTAACCCTAACCCAACTAACCCTAACCCTAACCCTAACCCTAACCCTAACCCTAACCCTGACCCTAAACCTAACCCTAAACCAAATAACCCTAACCCTAACCCTAAACCAACTAGCCCTAACACTAACCATAAGCCTAACCTTTACCAAAATAACCCTAACCATAACCCAAACCCAACTAACCATAACCCTAACCCTAACCCTAACCCTAACCCTAACCCTAACCCTAACCCTAACCCTAACCCTAGCCCATATAACCCTAACCCTAACCCTAACCCTGACCCTAAACCTAACCCTAAACCAAATAACCCTAACCCTAACCCTAAACCAACTAGCCCTAACACTAACCATAAGCCTAACCTTTACCAAAATAACCCTAACCATAACCCAAACCCAACTAACCATAACCCTAACCCTAACCCTAACCCTAACCCTAACCCTAACCCTAACCCTAACCCTAGCCCAAATAACCCTAACCCTAACCCTAACCCTGACCCTAAACCTAACCCTAAACCAAATAACCCTAACCCTAACCCTAAACCAACTAGCCCTAACATACTAACCATAAGCCTAACCTTTACCAAAATAACCCTAACCATAACCCAAACCCAACTAACCATAACCCTAACCCTAACCCTAACCCTAACCCTAACCCTAGCCCAAATAACCCTAACCCTAACCCTAACCCTGACCCTAAACCTAACCCTAAACCAAATAACCCTAACCCTAACCCTAAACCAACTAGCCCTAACACTAACCATAAGCCTAACCTTTACCAAAATAACCCTAACCATAACCCAAACCCAACTAACCATAACCCTAACCCTAACCCTAACCCTAACCCTAACCCTAGCCCAAATAACCCTAACCCTAACCCTGACCCTAAACCTAACCCTAAACCAAATAACCCTAACCCTAACCCTAAACCAACTAGCCCTAACACTAACCATAAGCCTAACCTTTACCAAAATAACCCTAACCATAACCCTAACCCAACTAACCATAACCCTAACCTACCCTAACCCTAACCCTAACCCTAACCCTAACCCTAACCCTAGCCCAAATAACCCTAACCCTAACCCTAACCCTGACCCTAAACCTAACCCTAAACCAAATAACCCTAACCCTAACCCTAAACCAACTAGCCCTAACACTAACCATAAGCCTAACCTTTACCAAAATAACCCTAACCATAACCCAAACCCAACTAACCATAACCCTAACCCTAACCCTAACCCTAACCCTAACCCTAGCCCATATAACCCTAACCCTAACCCTAACCCTGACCCTAAACCTAACCCTAAACCAAATAACCCTAACCCTAACCCTAAACCAACTAGCCCTAACACTAACCATAAGCCTAACCTTTACCAAAATAACCCTAACCATAACCCAAACCCAACTAACCATAACCCTAACCCTAACCCTAACCCTAACCCTAACCCTAGCCCAAATAACCCTAACCCTAACCCTAACCCTGACCCTAAACCTAACCCTAAACCAAATAACCCTAACCCTAACCCTAATCCAACTAGCCCTAACACTAACCATAAGCATAACCTTTACCAAAATAACCCTAACCATAACCCAAACCCAACTAACCATAACCCTAACCCTAACCCTAACCCTAACCCTAACCCTAGCCCAAATAACCCTAACCCTAACCCTAACCCTGACCCTAAACCTAACCCTAAACCAAATACCCCTAACCCTAACCCTAAACCAACTAGCCCTAACACTAACCATAAGCCTAACCTTTACCAAAATAACCCTAACCATAACCCAAACCCAACTAACCATAACCCTAACCCTAACCCTAACCCTAACCCTAACCCTAGCCCAAATAACCCTAACCCTAACCCTAACCCTGACCCTAAACCTAACCCTAAACCAAATAACCCTAACCCTAACCCTAAACCAACTAGCCCTAACACTAACCATAAGCCTAACCTTTACCAAAATAACCCTAACCATAACCCAAACCCAACTAACCATAACCCTAACCCTAACCCTAACCCTAACCCTAGCCCAAATAACCCTAACCCTAACCCTAACCCTGACCCTAAACCTAACCCTAAACCAAATACCCCTAACCCTAACCCTAAACCAACTAGCCCTAACACTAACCATAAGCCTAACCTTTACCAAAATAACCCTAACCATAACCCAAACCCAACTAACCATAACCCTAACCCTAACCCTAACCCTAACCCTAACCCTAACCCTAACCCTAACCCTAGCCCAAATAACCCTAACCCTAACCCTAACCCTAACCCTAGCCCATATAACCCTAACCCTAACCCTAACCCTGACCCTAAACCTAACCCTAAACCAAATAACCCTAACCCTAACCCTAAACCAACTAGCCCTAACACTAACCATAAGCCTAACCTTTACCAAAATAACCCTAACCATAACCCAAACCCAACTAACCATAACCCTAACCCTAACCCTAACCCTAACCCTAACCCTAGCCCAAATAACCCTAACCCTAACCCTAACCCTGACCCTAAACCTAACCCTAAACCAAATAACCCTAACCCTAACCCTAATCCAACTAGCCCTAACACTAACCATAAGCATAACCTTTACCAAAATAACCCTAACCATAACCCAAACCCAACTAACCATAACCCTAACCCTAACCCTAACCCTAACCCTAACCCTAGCCCAAATAACCCTAACCCTAACCCTAACCCTGACCCTAAACCTAACCCTAAACCAAATACCCCTAACCCTAACCCTAAACCAACTAGCCCTAACACTAACCATAAGCCTAACCTTTACCAAAATAACCCTAACCATAACCCAAACCCAACTAACCATAACCCTAACCCTAACCCTAACCCTAACCCTAACCCTAGCCCAAATAACCCTAACCCTAACCCTAACCCTGACCCTAAACCTAACCCTAAACCAAATAACCCTAACCCTAACCCTAAACCAACTAGCCCTAACACTAACCATAAGCCTAACCTTTACCAAAATAACCCTAACCATAACCCAAACCCAACTAACCATAACCCTAACCCTAACCCTAACCCTAACCCTAGCCCAAATAACCCTAACCCTAACCCTAACCCTGACCCTACACCTAACCCTATACCAAATAACCCTAACCCTAACCCTAAACCAACTAGCCCTAACACTAACCATAAGCCTAACCTTTACCAAAATAACCCTAACCATAACCCAAACCCAACTAACCATAACCCTAACCCTAACCCTAACCCTAACCCTAACCCTAGCCCATATAACCCTAACCCTAACCCTAACCCTGACCCTAAACCTAACCCTAAACCAAATAACCCTAACCCTAACCCTAAACCAACTAGCCCTAACACTAACCATAAGCCTAACCTTTACCAAAATAACCCTAACCATAACCCAAACCCAACTAACCCTAACCCTAACCCTAACCCTAACCCTAACCCTAACCCTAGCCCAAATAACCCTAACCCTAACCCTAACCCTGACCCTAAACCTAACCCTAAACCAAATAACCCTAACCCTAACCCTAAACCAACTAGCCCTAACACTAACCATAAGCCTAACCTTTACCAAAATAACCCTAACCATAACCCAAACCCAACTAACCATAACCCTAACCCTAACCCTAACCCTAACCCTAACCCTAGCCCAAATAACCCTAACCCTAACCCTAACCCTGAGCCTAAACCTAACCCTAAACCAAATAACCCTAACCCTAACCCTAAACCAACTAGCCCTAACACTAACCATAAGCCTAACCTTTACCAAAATAACCCTAACCATAACCCAAACCCAACTAACCATAACCCTAACCCTAACCCTAACCCTAACCCTAACCCTAGCCCAAATAACCCTAACCCTAACCCTGAGCCTAAACCTAACCCTAAACCAAATACCCCTAACCCTAACCCTAAACCAACTAGCCCTAACACTAACCATAAGCCTAACCTTTACCAAAATAACCCTAACCATAACCCAAACCCAACTAACCCTAACCCTAACCCTAACCCTAACCCTAACCCTAACCCTAACCCTAGCCCAAATAACCCTAACCCTAACCCTAACCCTGACCCTAAACCTAACCCTAAACCAAATAACCCTAACCCTAACCCTAAACCAACTAGCCCTAACACTAACCATAAGCCTAACCTTTACCAAAATAACCCTAACCATAACCCAAACCCAACTAACCATAACCCTAACCCTAACCCTAACCCTAACCCTAACCCTAACCCTAACCCTAGCCCATATAACCCTAACCCTAACCCTAACCCTGACCCTAAACCTAACCCTAAACCAAATAACCCTAACCCTAACCCTAAACCAACTAGCCCTAACACTAACCATAAGCCTAACCTTTACCAAAATAACCCTAACCATAACCCAAACCCAACTAACCATAACCCTAACCCTAACCCTAACCCTAACCCTAACCCTAACCCTAACCCTAGCCCAAATAACCCTAACCCTAACCCTAACCCTGAGCCTAAACCTAACCCTAAACCAAATAACCCTAACCCTAACCCTAAACCAACTAGCCCTAACACTAACCATAAGCCTAACCTTTACCAAAATAACCCTAACCATAACCCAAACCCAACTAACCATAACCCTAACCCTAACCCTAACCCTAACCCTAGCCCAAATAACCCTAACCCTAACCCTAACCCTAACCCTAACCCTAACCCTAACCCTAACCCTAACCCTAACCCTAACCCTAACCCTAACCCTAACCCTAACCCTAACCCTAACCCTAACCCTAACCCTAACCCTAACCCTAAACCAACTAGCCCTAACACTAACCATAAGCCTAACCTTTACCAAAATAACCCTAACCATAACCCAAACCCAACTAACCATAACCCTAACCCTAACCCTAACCCTAACCCTAACCCTAACCCTAGCCCAAATAACCCTAACCCTAACCCTAACCCTGACCCTAAACCTAACCCTAAACCAAATAACCCTAACCCTAACCCTAAACCAACTAGCCCTAACACTAACCATAAGCCTAACCTTTACCAAAATAACCCTAACCATAACCCAAACCCAACTAACCATAACCCTAACCCTAACCCTAACCCTAACCCTAACCCTAGCCCAAATAACCCTAACCCTAACCCTAACCCTGACCCTAAACCTAACCCTAAACCAAATAACCCTAACCCTAACCCTAAACCAACTAGCCCTAACACTAACCATAAGCCTAACCTTTACCAAAATAACCCTAACCATAACCCAAACCCAACTAACCATAACCCTAACCCTAACCCTAACCCTAACCCTAACCCTAACCCAAATAACCCTAACCCTAACCCTGACCCTAAACCTAACCCTAAACCAAATAACCCTAACCCTAACCCTAAACCAACTAGCCCTAACACTAACCATAAGCCTAACCTTTACCAAAATAACCCTAACCATAACCCTAACCCAACTAACCATAACCCTAATCCTAACCCTAACCCTAACCCTAACCCTAACCCTAACCCTAACCCTAACCCTAGCCCAAATAACCCTAACCCTAACCCTAACCCTGACCCTAAACCTAACCCTAAACCAAATAACCCTAACCCTAACCCTAAACCAACTAGCCCTAACACTAACCATAAGCCTAACCTTTACCAAAATAACCCTAACCATAACCCAAACCCAACTAACCATAACCCTAACCCTAACCCTAACCCTAACCCTAACCCTAGCCCATATAACCCTAACCCTAACCCTAACCCTGACCCTAAACCTAACCCTAAACCAAATAACCCTAACCCTAACCCTAAACCAACTAGCCCTAACACTAACCATAAGCCTAACCTTTACCAAAATAACCCTAACCATAACCCAAACCCAACTAACCATAACCCTAACCCTAACCCTAACCCTAACCCTAACCCTAACCCTAACCCTAGCCCACATAACCCTAACCCTAACCCTAACCCTGACCCTAAACCTAACCCTAAACCAAATAACCCTAACCCTAACCCTAAACCAACTAGCCCTAACACTAACCATAAGCATAACCTTTACCAAAATAACCCTAACCATAACCCAAACCCAACTAACCATAACCCTAACCCTAACCCTAACCCTAACCCTAGCCCAAATAACCCTAACCCTAACCCTAACCCTGAGCCTAAACCTAACCCTAAACCAAATACCCCTAACCCTAACCCTAAACCAACTAGCCCTAACACTAACCATAAGCCTAACCTTTACCAAAATAACCCTAACCATAACCCAAACCCAACTAACCATAACCCTAACCCTAACCCTAACCCTAGCCCAAATAACCCTAACCCTAACCCTAACCCTGACCCTAAACCTAACCCTAAACCAAATAACCCTAACCCTAACCCTAAACCAACTAGCCCTAACACTAACCATAAGCCTAACCTTTACCAAAATAACCCTAACCATAACCCAAACCCAACTAACCATAACCCTAACCCTAACCCTAACCCTAACCCTAACCCTAGCCCAAATAACCCTAACCCTAACCCTAACCCTGAGCCTAAACCTAACCCTAAACCAAATACCCCTAACCCTAACCCTAAACCAACTAGCCCTAACACTAACCATAAGCCTAACCTTTACCAAAATAACCCTAACCATAACCCAAACCCAACTAACCATAACCCTAACCCTAACCCTAACCCTAACCCTAACCCTAGCCCAAATAACCCTAACCCTAACCATAAACCTGACCCTACACCTAACCCTATACCAAATAACCCTAACCCTAACCCTAAACCAACTAGCCCTAACACTAACCATAAGCCTAACCTTTACCAAAATAACCCTAACCATAACCCAAACCCAACTAACCATAACCCTAACCCTAACCCTAACCCTAACCCTAACCCTAACCCTAGCCCATATAACCCTAACCCTAACCCTAACCCTGACCCTAAACCTAACCCTAAACCAAATAACCCTAACCCTAACCCTAAACCAACTAGCCCTAACACTAACCATAAGCCTAACCTTTACCAAAATAACCCTAACCATAACCCAAACCCAACTAACCATAACCCTAACCCTAACCCTAACCCTAACCCTAACCCTAGCCCAAATAACCCTAACCCTAACCCTAACCCTGACCCTAAACCTAACCCTAAACCAAATAACCCTAACCCTAACCCTAAACCAACTAGCCCTAACACTAACCATAAGCCTAACCTTTACCAAAATAACCCTAACCATAACCCAAACCCAACTAACCATAACCCTAACCCTAACCCTAACCCTAACCCTAACCCTAACCCTAGCCCAAATAACCCTAACCCTAACCCTGACCCTAAACCTAACCCTAAACCAAATAACCCTAACCCTAACCCTAAACCAACTAGCCCTAACACTAACCATAAGCCTAACCTTTACCAAAATAACCCTAACCATAACCCAAACCCAACTAACCCTAACCCTAACCCTAACCCTAACCCTAACCCTAACCCTAACCCTAGCCCAAATAACCCTAACCCTAACCCTAACCCTGACCCTAAACCTAACCCTAAACCAAATAACCCTAACCCTAACCCTAAACCAACTAGCCCTAACACTAACCATAAGCCTAACCTTTACCAAAATAACCCTAACAATAACCCAAACCCAACTAACCATAACCCTAACCCTAACCCTAACCCTAACCCTAGCCCATATAACCCTAACCCTAACCCTAACCCTGACCCTAAACCTAACCCTAAACCAAATAACCCTAACCCTAACCCTAAACCAACTAGCCCTAACACTAACCATAAGCCTAACCTTTACCAAAATAACCTTAACCATAACCTAAACCCAACTAACCATAACCCTAACCCTAACCCTAACCCTAACCCTAACCCTAACCCTAACCCTAACCCTAACCCTAACCCTAACCCTAACCCAACTAACCCTAACCCTAACCCTAACCCTAACCCTAACCCTGACCCTAAACCTAACCCTAAACCAAATAACCCTAACCCTAACCCTAAACCAACTAGCCCTAACACTAACCATAAGCCTAACCTTTACCAAAATAACCCTAACCATAACCCAAACCCAACTAACCATAACCCTAACCCTAACCCTAACCCTAACCCTAACCCTAACCCTAACCCTAACCCTAACCCTAACCCTAGCCCATATAACCCTAACCCTAACCCTAACCCTGACCCTAAACCTAACCCTAAACCAAATAACCCTAACCCTAACCCTAAACCAACTAGCCCTAACACTAACCATAAGCCTAACCTTTACCAAAATAACCCTAACCATAACCCAAACCCAACTAACCATAACCCTAACCCTAACCCTAACCCTAACCCTAACCCTAACCCTAACCCTAACCCTAGCCCAAATAACCCTAACCCTAACCCTAACCCTGACCCTAAACCTAACCCTAAACCAAATAACCCTAACCCTAACCCTAAACCAACTAGCCCTAACACTAACCATAAGCCTAACCTTTACCAAAATAACCCTAACCATAACCCAAACCCAACTAACCATAACCCTAACCCTAACCCTAACCCTAACCCTAACCCTAGCCCAAATAACCCTAACCCTAACCCTAACCCTGACCCTAAACCTAACCCTAAACCAAATAACCCTAACCCTAACCCTAAACCAACTAGCCCTAACACTAACCATAAGCCTAACCTTTACCAAAATAACCCTAACCATAACCCAAACCCAACTAACCATAACCCTAACCCTAACCCTAACCCTAACCCTAACCCTAGCCCAAATAACCCTAACCCTAACCCTGACCCTAAACCTAACCCTAAACCAAATAACCCTAACCCTAACCCTAAACCAACTAGCCCTAACACTAACCATAAGCCTAACCTTTACCAAAATAACCCTAACCATAACCCTAACCCAACTAACCATAACCCTAATCCTAACCCTAACCCTAACCCTAACCCTAACCCTAACCCTAACCCTAGCCCAAATAACCCTAACCCTAACCCTAACCCTGACCCTAAACCTAACCCTAAACCAAATAACCCTAACCCTAACCCTAAACCAACTAGCCCTAACACTAACCATAAGCCTAACCTTTACCAAAATAACCCTAACCATAACCCAAACCCAACTAACCATAACCCTAACCCTAACCCTAACCCTAACCCTAACCCTAGCCCATATAACCCTAACCCTAACCCTAACCCTGACCCTAAACCTAACCCTAAACCAAATAACCCTAACCCTAACCCTAAACCAACTAGCCCTAACACTAACCATAAGCCTAACCTTTACCAAAATAACCCTAACCATAACCCAAACCCAACTAACCATAACCCTAACCCTAACCCTAACCCTAACCCTAACCCTAGCCCAAATAACCCTAACCCTAACCCTAACCCTGACCCTAAACCTAACCCTAAACCAAATAACCCTAACCCTAACCCTAATCCAACTAGCCCTAACACTAACCATAAGCATAACCTTTACCAAAATAACCCTAACCATAACCCAAACCCAACTAACCATAACCCTAACCCTAACCCTAACCCTAACCCTAACCCTAGCCCAAATAACCCTAACCCTAACCCTAACCCTGACCCTAAACCTAACCCTAAACCAAATACCCCTAACCCTAACCCTAAACCAACTAGCCCTAACACTAACCATAAGCCTAACCTTTACCAAAATAACCCTAACCATAACCCAAACCCAACTAACCATAACCCTAACCCTAACCCTAACCCTAACCCTAACCCTAGCCCAAATAACCCTAACCCTAACCCTAACCCTGACCCTAAACCTAACCCTAAACCAAATAACCCTAACCCTAACCCTAAACCAACTAGCCCTAACACTAACCATAAGCCTAACCTTTACCAAAATAACCCTAACCATAACCCAAACCCAACTAACCATAACCCTAACCCTAACCCTAACCCTAACCCTAGCCCAAATAACCCTAACCCTAACCCTAACCCTGACCCTAAACCTAACCCTAAACCAAATACCCCTAACCCTAACCCTAAACCAACTAGCCCTAACACTAACCATAAGCCTAACCTTTACCAAAATAACCCTAACCATAACCCAAACCCAACTAACCATAACCCTAACCCTAACCCTAACCCTAACCCTAACCCTAACCCTAACCCTAACCCTAGCCCAAATAACCCTAACCCTAACCCTAACCCTAACCCTAGCCCATATAACCCTAACCCTAACCCTAACCCTGACCCTAAACCTAACCCTAAACCAAATAACCCTAACCCTAACCCTAAACCAACTAGCCCTAACACTAACCATAAGCCTAACCTTTACCAAAATAACCCTAACCATAACCCAAACCCAACTAACCATAACCCTAACCCTAACCCTAACCCTAACCCTAACCCTAGCCCAAATAACCCTAACCCTAACCCTAACCCTGACCCTAAACCTAACCCTAAACCAAATAACCCTAACCCTAACCCTAATCCAACTAGCCCTAACACTAACCATAAGCATAACCTTTACCAAAATAACCCTAACCATAACCCAAACCCAACTAACCATAACCCTAACCCTAACCCTAACCCTAACCCTAACCCTAGCCCAAATAACCCTAACCCTAACCCTAACCCTGACCCTAAACCTAACCCTAAACCAAATACCCCTAACCCTAACCCTAAACCAACTAGCCCTAACACTAACCATAAGCCTAACCTTTACCAAAATAACCCTAACCATAACCCAAACCCAACTAACCATAACCCTAACCCTAACCCTAACCCTAACCCTAACCCTAGCCCAAATAACCCTAACCCTAACCCTAACCCTGACCCTAAACCTAACCCTAAACCAAATAACCCTAACCCTAACCCTAAACCAACTAGCCCTAACACTAACCATAAGCCTAACCTTTACCAAAATAACCCTAACCATAACCCAAACCCAACTAACCATAACCCTAACCCTAACCCTAACCCTAACCCTAGCCCAAATAACCCTAACCCTAACCCTAACCCTGACCCTACACCTAACCCTATACCAAATAACCCTAACCCTAACCCTAAACCAACTAGCCCTAACACTAACCATAAGCCTAACCTTTACCAAAATAACCCTAACCATAACCCAAACCCAACTAACCATAACCCTAACCCTAACCCTAACCATAACCCTAACCCTAGCCCATATAACCCTAACCCTAACCCTAACCCTGACCCTAAACCTAACCCTAAACCAAATAACCCTAACCCTAACCCTAAACCAACTAGCCCTAACACTAACCATAAGCCTAACCTTTACCAAAATAACCCTAACCATAACCCAAACCCAACTAACCATAACCCTAACCCTAACCCTAACCCTAACCCTAACCCTAGCCCAAATAACCCTAACCCTAACCCTAACCCTGACCCTAAACCTAACCCTAAACCAAATAACCCTAACCCTAACCCTAAACCAACTAGCCCTAACACTAACCATAAGCCTAACCTTTACCAAAATAACCCTAACCATAACCCAAACCCAACTAACCATAACCCTAACCCTAACCCTAACCCTAACCCTAACCCTAGCCCAAATAACCCTAACCCTAACCCTAACCCTGAGCCTAAACCTAACCCTAAACCAAATAACCCTAACCCTAACCCTAAACCAACTAGCCCTAACACTAACCATAAGCCTAACCTTTACCAAAATAACCCTAACCATAACCCAAACCCAACTAACCATAACCCTAACCCTAACCCTAACCCTAACCCTAACCCTAACCCTAACCCTAGCCCATATAACCCTAACCCTAACCCTAACCCTAACCCTAACCCTAACCCTAACCCTAACCCTAACCCTAACCCTAACCCTAACCCTAACCCTAACCCTAACCCTAACCCTAACCCTAACCCTAACCCTAACCCAAACCCTAGCCCTAACACTAACCATAAGCCTAACCTTTACCAAAATAACCCTAACCATAACCCTAACCCAACTAACCATAACCCTAATCCTAACCCTAACCCTAACCCTAACCCTAACCCTAACCCTAACCCTAACCCTAACCCTAGCCCAAATAACCCTAACCCTAACCCTAACCCTGACCCTAAACCTAACCCTAAACCAAATAACCCTAACCCTAACCCTAAACCAACTAGCCCTAACACTAACCATAAGCCTAACCTTTACCAAAATAACCCTAACCATAACCCAAACCCAACTAACCATAACCCTAACCCTAACCCTAACCCTAACCCTAACCCTAGCCCATATAACCCTAACCCTAACCCTAACCCTGACCCTAAACCTAACCCTAAACCAAATAACCCTAACCCTAACCCTAAACCAACTAGCCCTAACACTAACCATAAGCCTAACCTTTACCAAAATAACCCTAACCATAACCCAAACCCAACTAACCATAACCCTAACCCTAACCCTAACCCTAACCCTAACCCTAACCCTAGCCCACATAACCCTAACCCTAACCCTAACCCTGACCCTAAACCTAACCCTAAACCAAATAACCCTAACCCTAACCCTAAACCAACTAGCCCTAACACTAACCATAAGCATAACCTTTACCAAAATAACCCTAACCATAACCCAAACCCAACTAACCATAACCCTAACCCTAACCCTAACCCTAACCCTAGCCCAAATAACCCTAACCCTAACCCTAACCCTGAGCCTAAACCTAACCCTAAACCAAATACCCCTAACCCTAACCCTAAACCAACTAGCCCTAACACTAACCATAAGCCTAACCTTTACCAAAATAACCCTAACCATAACCCAAACCCAACTAACCATAACCCTAACCCTAACCCTAACCCTAGCCCAAATAACCCTAACCCTAACCCTAACCCTGACCCTAAACCTAACCCTAAACCAAATAACCCTAACCCTAACCCTAAACCAACTAGCCCTAACACTAACCATAAGCCTAACCTTTACCAAAATAACCCTAACCATAACCCAAACCCAACTAACCATAACCCTAACCCTAACCCTAACCCTAACCCTAACCCTAGCCCAAATAACCCTAACCCTAACCCTAACCCTGAGCCTAAACCTAACCCTAAACCAAATACCCCTAACCCTAACCCTAAACCAACTAGCCCTAACACTAACCATAAGCCTAACCTTTACCAAAATAACCCTAACCATAACCCAAACCCAACTAACCATAACCCTAACCCTAACCCTAACCCTAACCCTAACCCTAGCCCAAATAACCCTAACCCTAACCATAAACCTGACCCTACACCTAACCCTATACCAAATAACCCTAACCCTAACCCTAAACCAACTAGCCCTAACACTAACTATAAGCCTAACCTTTACCAAAATAACCCTAACCATAACCCAAACCCAACTAACCATAACCCTAACCCTAACCCTAACCCTAACCCTAACCCTAACCCTAGCCCATATAACCCTAACCCTAACCCTAACCCTGACCCTAAACCTAACCCTAAACCAAATAACCCTAACCCTAACCCTAAACCAACTAGCCCTAACACTAACCATAAGCCTAACCTTTACCAAAATAACCCTAACCATAACCCAAACCCAACTAACCATAACCCTAACCCTAACCCTAACCCTAACCCTAACCCTAGCCCAAATAACCCTAACCCTAACCCTAACCCTGACCCTAAACCTAACCCTAAACCAAATAACCCTAACCCTAACCCTAAACCAACTAGCCCTAACACTAACCATAAGCCTAACCTTTACCAAAATAACCCTAACCATAACCCAAACCCAACTAACCATAACCCTAACCCTAACCCTAACCCTAACCCTAACCCTAACCCTAGCCCAAATAACCCTAACCCTAACCCTGACCCTAAACCTAACCCTAAACCAAATAACCCTAACCCTAACCCTAAACCAACTAGCCCTAACACTAACCATAAGCCTAACCTTTACCAAAATAACCCTAACCATAACCCAAACCCAACTAACCCTAACCCTAACCCTAACCCTAACCCTAACCCTAACCCTAACCCTAGCCCAAATAACCCTAACCCTAACCCTAACCCTGACCCTAAACCTAACCCTAAACCAAATAACCCTAACCCTAACCCTAAACCAACTAGCCCTAACACTAACCATAAGCCTAACCTTTACCAAAATAACCCTAACAATAACCCAAACCCAACTAACCATAACCCTAACCCTAACCCTAACCCTAACCCTAGCCCATATAACCCTAACCCTAACCCTAACCCTGACCCTAAACCTAACCCTAAACCAAATAACCCTAACCCTAACCCTAAACCAACTAGCCCTAACACTAACCATAAGCCTAACCTTTACCAAAATAACCTTAACCATAACCTAAACCCAACTAACCATAACCCTAACCCTAACCCTAACCCTAACCCTAACCCTAACCCTAACCCTAACCCTAACCCTAACCCTAACCCTAACCCTAACCCAACTAACCCTAACCCTAACCCTAACCCTAACCCTAACCCTAACCCTGACCCTAAACCTAACCCTAAACCAAATAACCCTAACCCTAACCCTAAACCAACTAGCCCTAACACTAACCATAAGCCTAACCTTTACCAAAATAACCCTAACCATAACCCAAACCCAACTAACCATAACCCTAACCCTAACCCTAACCCTAACCCTAACCCTAACCCTAACCCTAACCCTAACCCTAGCCCATATAACCCTAACCCTAACCCTAACCCTGACCCTAAACCTAACCCTAAACCAAATAACCCTAACCCTAACCCTAAACCAACTAGCCCTAACACTAACCATAAGCCTAACCTTTACCAAAATAACCCTAACCATAACCCAAACCCAACTAACCATAACCCTAACCCTAACCCTAACCCTAACCCTAACCCTAACCCTAACCCTAACCCTAGCCCAAATAACCCTAACCCTAACCCTAACCCTGACCCTAAACCTAACCCTAAACCAAATAACCCTAACCCTAACCCTAAACCAACTAGCCCTAACACTAACCATAAGCCTAACCTTTACCAAAATAACCCTAACCATAACCCAAACCCAACTAACCATAACCCTAACCCTAACCCTAACCCTAACCCTAACCCTAGCCCAAATAACCCTAACCCTAACCCTAACCCTGACCCTAAACCTAACCCTAAACCAAATAACCCTAACCCTAACCCTAAACCAACTAGCCCTAACACTAACCATAAGCCTAACCTTTACCAAAATAACCCTAACCATAACCCAAACCCAACTAACCATAACCCTAACCCTAACCCTAACCCTAACCCTAACCCTAGCCCAAATAACCCTAACCCTAACCCTGACCCTAAACCTAACCCTAAACCAAATAACCCTAACCCTAACCCTAAACCAACTAGCCCTAACACTAACCATAAGCCTAACCTTTACCAAAATAACCCTAACCATAACCCTAACCCAACTAACCATAACCCTAATCCTAACCCTAACCCTAACCCTAACCCTAACCCTAACCCTAACCCTAGCCCAAATAACCCTAACCCTAACCCTAACCCTGACCCTAAACCTAACCCTAAACCAAATAACCCTAACCCTAACCCTAAACCAACTAGCCCTAACACTAACCATAAGCCTAACCTTTACCAAAATAACCCTAACCATAACCCAAACCCAACTAACCATAACCCTAACCCTAACCCTAACCCTAACCCTAACCCTAGCCCATATAACCCTAACCCTAACCCTAACCCTGACCCTAAACCTAACCCTAAACCAAATAACCCTAACCCTAACCCTAAACCAACTAGCCCTAACACTAACCATAAGCCTAACCTTTACCAAAATAACCCTAACCATAACCCAAACCCAACTAACCATAACCCTAACCCTAACCCTAACCCTAACCCTAACCCTAGCCCAAATAACCCTAACCCTAACCCTAACCCTGACCCTAAACCTAACCCTAAACCAAATAACCCTAACCCTAACCCTAATCCAACTAGCCCTAACACTAACCATAAGCATAACCTTTACCAAAATAACCCTAACCATAACCCAAACCCAACTAACCATAACCCTAACCCTAACCCTAACCCTAACCCTAACCCTAGCCCAAATAACCCTAACCCTAACCCTAACCCTGACCCTAAACCTAACCCTAAACCAAATACCCCTAACCCTAACCCTAAACCAACTAGCCCTAACACTAACCATAAGCCTAACCTTTACCAAAATAACCCTAACCATAACCCAAACCCAACTAACCATAACCCTAACCCTAACCCTAACCCTAACCCTAGCCCAAATAACCCTAACCCTAACCCTAACCCTGACCCTAAACCTAACCCTAAACCAAATAACCCTAACCCTAACCCTAAACCAACTAGCCCTAACACTAACCATAAGCCTAACCTTTACCAAAATAACCCTAACCATAACCCAAACCCAACTAACCATAACCCTAACCCTAACCCTAACCCTAACCCTAGCCCAAATAACCCTAACCCTAACCCTAACCCTGACCCTAAACCTAACCCTAAACCAAATACCCCTAACCCTAACCCTAAACCAACTAGCCCTAACACTAACCATAAGCCTAACCTTTACCAAAATAACCCTAACCATAACCCAAACCCAACTAACCATAACCCTAACCCTAACCCTAACCCTAACCCTAACCCTAACCCTAACCCTAACCCTAGCCCAAATAACCCTAACCCTAACCCTAACCCTAACCCTAGCCCATATAACCCTAACCCTAACCCTAACCCTGACCCTAAACCTAACCCTAAACCAAATAACCCTAACCCTAACCCTAAACCAACTAGCCCTAACACTAACCATAAGCCTAACCTTTACCAAAATAACCCTAACCATAACCCAAACCCAACTAACCATAACCCTAACCCTAACCCTAACCCTAACCCTAACCCTAGCCCAAATAACCCTAACCCTAACCCTAACCCTGACCCTAAACCTAACCCTAAACCAAATAACCCTAACCCTAACCCTAATCCAACTAGCCCTAACACTAACCATAAGCATAACCTTTACCAAAATAACCCTAACCATAACCCAAACCCAACTAACCATAACCCTAACCCTAACCCTAACCCTAACCCTAACCCTAGCCCAAATAACCCTAACCCTAACCCTAACCCTGACCCTAAACCTAACCCTAAACCAAATAACCCTAACCCTAACCCTAAACCAACTAGCCCTAACACTAACCATAAGCCTAACCTTTACCAAAATAACCCTAACCATAACCCAAACCCAACTAACCATAACCCTAACCCTAACCCTAACCCTAGCCCAAATAACCCTAACCCTAACCCTAACCCTGACCCTACACCTAACCCTATACCAAATAACCCTAACCCTAACCCTAAACCAACTAGCCCTAACACTAACCATAAGCCTAACCTTTACCAAAATAACCCTAACCATAACCCAAACCCAACTAACCATAACCCTAACCCTAACCCTAACCCTAACCCTAACCCTAGCCCATATAACCCTAACCCTAACCCTAACCCTGACCCTAAACCTAACCCTAAACCAAATAACCCTAACCCTAACCCTAAACCAACTAGCCCTAACACTAACCATAAGCCTAACCTTTACCAAAATAACCCTAACCATAACCCAAACCCAACTAACCATAACCCTAACCCTAACCCTAACCCTAACCCTAACCCTAGCCCAAATAACCCTAACCCTAACCCTAACCCTGACCCTAAACCTAACCCTAAACCAAATAACCCTAACCCTAACCCTAAACCAACTAGCCCTAACACTAACCATAAGCCTAACCTTTACCAAAATAACCCTAACCATAACCCAAACCCAACTAACCATAACCCTAACCCTAACCCTAACCCTAACCCTAACCCTAGCCCAAATAACCCTAACCCTAACCCTAACCCTGAGCCTAAACCTAACCCTAAACCAAATAACCCTAACCCTAACCCTAAACCAACTAGCCCTAACACTAACCATAAGCCTAACCTTTACCAAAATAACCCTAACCATAACCCAAACCCAACTAACCATAACCCTAACCCTAACCCTAACCCTAACCCTAACCCTAACCCTAGCCCAAATAACCCTAACCCTAACCCTGAGCCTAAACCTAACCCTAAACCAAATACCCCTAACCCTAACCCTAAACCAACTAGCCCTAACACTAACCATAAGCCTAACCTTTACCAAAATAACCCTAACCATAACCCAAACCCAACTAACCCTAACCCTAACCCTAACCCTAACCCTAACCCTAACCCTAACCCTAGCCCAAATAACCCTAACCCTAACCCTAACCCTGAGCCTAAACCTAACCCTAAACCAAATAACCCTAACCCTAACCCTAAACCAACTAGCCCTAACACTAACCATAAGCCTAACCTTTACCAAAATAACCCTAACCATAACCCAAACCCAACTAACCATAACCCTAACCCTAACCCTAACCCTAACCCTAACCCTAACCCTAACCCTAGCCCATATAACCCTAACCCTAACCCTAACCCTGACCCTAAACCTAACCCTAAACCAAATAACCCTAACCCTAACCCTAAACCAACTAGCCCTAACACTAACCATAAGCCTAACCTTTACCAAAATAACCCTAACCATAACCCAAACCCAACTAACCATAACCCTAACCCTAACCCTAACCCTAACCCTAACCCTAACCCTAACCCTAGCCCAAATAACCCTAACCCTAACCCTAACCCTGACCCTAAACCTAACCCTAAACCAAATAACCCTAACCCTAACCCTAAACCAACTAGCCCTAACACTAACCATAAGCCTAACCTTTACCAAAATAACCCTAACCATAACCCAAACCCAACTAACCATAACCCTAACCCTAACCCTAACCCTAACCCTAGCCCAAATAACCCTAACCCTAACCCTAACCCTGACCCTAAACCTAACCCTAAACCAAATAACCCTAACCCTAACCCTAAACCAACTAGCCCTAACACTAACCATAAGCCTAACCTTTACCAAAATAACCCTAACCATAACCTAAACCCAACTAACCATAACCCTAACCCTAACCCTAACCCTAACCCTAACCCTAGCCCAAATAACCCTAACCCTAACCCTAACCCTGAGCCTAAACCTAACCCTAAACCAAATAACCCTAACCCTAACCCTAAACCAACTAGCCCTAACACTAACCATAAGCCTAACCTTTACCAAAATAACCCTAACCATAACCCAAACCCAACTAACCATAACCCTAACCCTAACCCTAACCCTAACCCTAACCCTAACCCTAACCCTAGCCCAAATAACCCTAACCCTAACCCTAACCCTGACCCTAAACCTAACCCTAAACCAAATAACCCTAACCCTAACCCTAAACCAACTAGCCCTAACACTAACCATAAGCCTAACCTTTACCAAAATAACCCTAACCATAACCCAAACCCAACTAACCATAACCCTAACCCTAACCCTAACCCTAACCCTAACCCTAACCCTAACCCTAGCCCAAATAACCCTAACCCTAACCCTAACCCTGAGCCTAAACCTAACCCTAAACCAAATACCCTAACCCTAACCCTAAACCAACTAGCCCTAACACTAACCATAAGCCTAACCTTTACCAAAATAACCCTAACCATAACCCAAACCCAACTAACCATAACCCTAACCCTAACCCTAACCCTAACCCTAGCCCAAATAACCCTAACCCTAACCATAAACCTGACCCTACACCTAACCCTAAACCAAATAACCCTAACCCTAACCCTAAACCAACTAGCCCTAACACTAACCATAAGCCTAACCTTTACCAAAATAACCCTAACCATAACCCAAACCCAACTAACCATAACCCTAACCCTAACCCTAACCCTAACCCTAGCCCATATAACCCTAACCCTAACCCTAACCCTGAGCCTAAACCTAACCCTAAACCAAATACCCCTAACCCTAACCCTAAACCAACTAGCCCTAACACTAACCATAAGCCTAACCTTTACCAAAATAACCCTAACCATAACCCAAACCCAACTAACCATAACCCTAACCCTAACCCTAACCCTAACCCTAACCCTAGCCCAAATAACCCTAACCCTAACCATAAACCTGACCCTACACCTAACCCTATGCCAAATAACCCTAACCCTAACCCTAAACCAACTAGCCCTAACACTAACCATAAGCCTAACCTTTACCAAAATAACCCTAACCATAACCCAAACCCAACTAACCATAACCCTAACCCTAACCCTAACCCTAACCCTAACCCTAACCCTAGCCCATATAACCCTAACCCTAACCCTAACCCTGACCCTAAACCTAACCCTAAACCAAATAACCCTAACCCTAACCCTAAACCAACTAGCCCTAACACTAACCATAAGCCTAACCTTTACCAAAATAACCCTAACCATAACCCAAACCCAACTAACCATAACCCTAACCCTAACCCTAACCCTAACCCTAGCCCAAATAACCCTAACCCTAACCCTAACCCTGACCCTAAACCTAACACTAAACCAAATAACCCTAACCCTAACCCTAAACCAACTAGCCCTAACACTAACCATAAGCCTAACCTTTACCAAAATAACCCTAACCATAACCCAAACCCAACTAACCATAACCCTAACCCTAACCCTAACCCTAACCCTAACCCTAACCCTAGCCCATATAACCCTAACCCTAACCCTAACCCTGACCCTAAACCTAACCCTAAACCAAATAACCCTAACCCTAACCCTAAACCAACTAGCCCTAACACTAACCATAAGCCTAACCTTTACCAAAATAACCCTAACCATAACCCAAACCCAACTAACCATAACCCTAACCCTAACCCTAACCCTAACCCTAACCCTAGCCCAAATAACCCTAACCCTAACCCTAACCCTGACCCTAAACCTAACCCTAAACCAAATAACCCTAACCCTAACCCTAAACCAACTAGCCCTAACACTAACCATAAGCCTAACCTTTACCAAAATAACCCTAACCATAACCCAAACCCAACTAACCCTAACCCTAACCCTAACCCTAACCCTAACCCTAACCCTAGCCCAAATAACCCTAACCCTAACCCTGACCCTAAACCTAACCCTAAACCAAATAACCCTAACCCTAACCCTAAACCAACTAGCCCTAACACTAACCATAAGCCTAACCTTTACCAAAATAACCCTAACCATAACCCAAACCCAACTAACCATAACCCTAACCCTAACCCTAACCCTAACCCTAACCCTAACCCTAGCCCAAATAACCCTAACCCTAACCCTAACCCTGACCCTAAACCTAACCCTAAACCAAATAACCCTAACCCTAACCCTAAACCAACTAGCCCTAACACTAACCATAAGCCTAACCTTTACCAAAATAACCCTAACCATAACCCAAACCCAACTAACCATAACCCTAACCCTAACCCTAACCCTAACCCTAACCCTAACCCTAACCCTAACCCTAACCCTAGCCCAAATAACCCTAACCCTAACCCTAACCCTGACCCTAAACCTAACCCTAAACCAAATAACCCTAACCCTAACCCTAAACCAACTAGCCCTAACACTAACCATAAGCCTAACCTTTACCAAAATAACCCTAACCATAACCCAAACCCAACTAACCATAACCCTAACCCTAACCCTAACCCTAACCCTAACCCTAGCCCAAATAACCCTAACCCTAACCCTAACCCTGACCCTAAACCTAACCCTAAACCAAATAACCCTAACCCTAACCCTAAACCAACTAGCCCTAACACTAACCATAAGCCTAACCTTTACCAAAATAACCCTAACCATAACCCAAACCCAACTAACCATAACCCTAACCCTAACCCTAACCCTAACCCTAACCCTAGCCCAAATAACCCTAACCCTAACCCTGACCCTAAACCTAACCCTAAACCAAATAACCCTAACCCTAACCCTAAACCAACTAGCCCTAACACTAACCATAAGCCTAACCTTTACCAAAATAACCCTAACCATAACCCTAACCCAACTAACCATAACCCTAATCCTAACCCTAACTCTAACCCTAACCCTAACCCTAACCCTAACCCTAGCCCAAATAACCCTAACCCTAACCCTAACCCTGACCCTAAACCTAACCCTAAACCAAATAACCCTAACCCTAACCCTAAACCAACTAGCCCTAACACTAACCATAAGCCTAACCTTTACCAAAATAACCCTAACCATAACCCAAACCCAACTAACCATAACCCTAACCCTAACCCTAACCCTAACCCTAACCCTAGCCCATATAACCCTAACCCTAACCCTAACCCTGACCCTAAACCTAACCCTAAACCAAATAACCCTAACCCTAACCCTAAACCAACTAGCCCTAACACTAACCATAAGCCTAACCTTTACCAAAATAACCCTAACCATAACCCAAACCCAACTAACCATAACCCTAACCCTAACCCTAACCCTAACCCTAACCCTAGCCCAAATAACCCTAACCCTAACCCTAACCCTGACCCTAAACCTAACCCTAAACCAAATAACCCTAACCCTAACCCTAATCCAACTAGCCCTAACACTAACCATAAGCATAACCTTTACCAAAATAACCCTAACCATAACCCAAACCCAACTAACCATAACCCTAACCCTAACCCTAACCCTAACCCTAACCCTAGCCCAAATAACCCTAACCCTAACCCTAACCCTGAGCCTAAACCTAACCCTAAACCAAATACCCCTAACCCTAACCCTAAACCAACTAGCCCTAACACTAACCATAAGCCTAACCTTTACCAAAATAACCCTAACCATAACCCAAACCCAACTAACCATAACCCTAACCCTAACCCTAACCCTAACCCTAACCCTAACCCTAGCCCAAATAACCCTAACCCTAACCCTAACCCTGACCCTAAACCTAACCCTAAACCAAATAACCCTAACCCTAACCCTAAACCAACTAGCCCTAACACTAACCATAAGCCTAACCTTTACCAAAATAACCCTAACCATAACCCAAACCCAACTAACCATAACCCTAACCCTAACCCTAACCCTAACCCTAGCCCAAATAACCCTAACCCTAACCCTAACCCTGAGCCTAAACCTAACCCTAAACCAAATACCCCTAACCCTAACCCTAAACCAACTAGCCCTAACACTAACCATAAGCCTAACCTTTACCAAAATAACCCTAACCATAACCCAAACCCAACTAACCATAACCCTAACCCTAACCCTAACCCTAACCCTAACCCTAGCCCAAATAACCCTAACCCTAACCATAAACCTGACCCTACACCTAACCCTATACCAAATAACCCTAACCCTAACCCTAAACCAACTAGCCCTAACACTAACCATAAGCCTAACCTTTACCAAAATAACCCTAACCATAACCCAAACCCAACTAACCATAACCCTAACCCTAACCCTAACCCTAACCCTAGCCCAAATAACCCTAACCCTAACCCTAACCCTGAGCCTAAACCTAACCCTAAACCAAATACCCCTAACCCTAACCCTAAACCAACTAGCCCTAACACTAACCATAAGCCTAACCTTTACCAAAATAACCCTAACCATAACCCAAACCCAACTAACCATAACCCTAACCCTAACCCTAACCCTAGCCCAAATAACCCTAACCCTAACCCTAACCCTGACCCTAAACCTAACCCTAAACCAAATAACCCTAACCCTAACCCTAAACCAACTAGCCCTAACACTAACCATAAGCCTAACCTTTACCAAAATAACCCTAACCATAACCCAAACCCAACTAACCATAACCCTAACCCTAACCCTAACCCTAACCCTAACCCTAGCCCAAATAACCCTAACCCTAACCCTAACCCTGAGCCTAAACCTAACCCTAAACCAAATACCCCTAACCCTAACCCTAAACCAACTAGCCCTAACACTAACCATAAGCCTAACCTTTACCAAAATAACCCTAACCATAACCCAAACCCAACTAACCATAACCCTAACCCTAACCCTAACCCTAACCCTAGCCCAAATAACCCTAACCCTAACCATAAACCTGACCCTACACCTAACCCTATACCAAATAACCCTAACCCTAACCCTAAACCAACTAGCCCTAACACTAACCATAAGCCTAACCTTTACCAAAATAACCCTAACCATAACCCAAACCCAACTAACCATAACCCTAACCCTAACCCTAACCCTAACCCTAACCCTAACCCTAGCCCATATAACCCTAACCCTAACCCTAACCCTGACCCTAAACCTAACCCTAAACCAAATAACCCTAACCCTAACCCTAAACCAACTAGCCCTAACACTAACCATAAGCCTAACCTTTACCAAAATAACCCTAACTATAACCCAAACCCAACTAACCATAACCCTAACCCTAACCCTAACCCTAACCCTAACCCTAGCCCAAATAACCCTAACCCTAACCCTAACCCTGACCCTAAACCTAACCCTAAACCAAATAACCCTAACCCTAACCCTAAACCAACTAGCCCTAACACTAACCATAAGCCTAACCTTTACCAAAATAACCCTAACCATAACCCAAACCCAACTAACCATAACCCTAACCCTAACCCTAACCCTAACCCTAACCCTAGCCCAAATAACCCTAACCCTAACCCTGACCCTAAACCTAACCCTAAACCAAATAACCCTAACCCTAACCCTAAACCAACTAGCCCTAACACTAACCATAAGCCTAACCTTTACCAAAATAACCCTAACCATAACCCAAACCCAACTAACCCTAACCCTAACCCTAACCCTAACCCTAACCCTAACCCTAACCCTAACCCTAGCCCGAATAACCCTAACCCTAACCCTAACCCTGACCCTAAACCTAACCCTAAACCAAATAACCCTAACCCTAACCCTAAACCAACTAGCCCTAACACTAACCATAAGCCTAACCTTTACCAAAATAACCCTAACAATAACCCAAACCCAACTAACCATAACCCTAACCCTAACCCTAACCCTAACCCTAGCCCATATAACCCTAACCCTAACCCTAACCCTGACCCTAAACCTAACCCTAAACCAAATAACCCTAACCCTAACCCTAAACCAACTAGCCCTAACACTAACCATAAGCCTAACCTTTACCAAAATAACCTTAACCATAACCTAAACCCAACTAACCATAACCCTAACCCTAACCCTAACCCTAACCCTAACCCTAACCCTAACCCTAACCCTAACCCAACTAACCCTAACCCTAACCCTAACCCTAACCCTAACCCTAACCCTGACCCTAAACCTAACCCTAAACCAAATAACCCTAACCCTAACCCTAAACCAACTAGCCCTAACACTAACCATAAGCCTAACCTTTACCAAAATAACCCTAACCATAACCCAAACCCAACTAACCATAACCCTAACCCTAACCCTAACCCTAACCCTAACCCTAACCCTAACCCTAACCCTAACCCTAACCCTAACCCTAGCCCATATAACCCTAACCCTAACCCTAACCCTGACCCTAAACCTAACCCTAAACCAAATAACCCTAACCCTAACCCTAAACCAACTAGCCCTAACACTAACCATAAGCCTAACCTTTACCAAAATAACCCTAACCATAACCCAAACCCAACTAACCATAACCCTAACCCTAACCCTAACCCTAACCCTAACCCTAACCCTAACCCTAACCCTAACCCTAGCCCAAATAACCCTAACCCTAACCCTAACCCTGACCCTAAACCTAACCCTAAACCAAATAACCCTAACCCTAACCCTAAACCAACTAGCCCTAACACTAACCATAAGCCTAACCTTTACCAAAATAACCCTAACCATAACCCAAACCCAACTAACCATAACCCTAACCCTAACCCTAACCCTAACCCTAACCCTAGCCCAAATAACCCTAACCCTAACCCTAACCCTGACCCTAAACCTAACCCTAAACCAAATAACCCTAACCCTAACCCTAAACCAACTAGCCCTAACACTAACCATAAGCCTAACCTTTACCAAAATAACCCTAACCATAACCCAAACCCAACTAACCATAACCCTAACCCTAACCCTAACCCTAACCCTAACCCTAGCCCAAATAACCCTAACCCTAACCCTGACCCTAAACCTAACCCTAAACCAAATAACCCTAACCCTAACCCTAAACCAACTAGCCCTAACACTAACCATAAGCCTAACCTTTACCAAAATAACCCTAACCATAACCCTAACCCAACTAACCATAACCCTAACCCTAACCCTAACCCTAACCCTAACCCTAACCCTAACCCTAACCCTAGCCCAAATAACCCTAACCCTAACCCTAACCCTGACCCTAAACCTAACCCTAAACCAAATAACCCTAACCCTAACCCTAAACCAACTAGCCCTAACACTAACCATAAGCCTAACCTTTACCAAAATAACCCTAACCATAACCCAAACCCAACTAACCATAACCCTAACCCTAACCCTAACCCTAACCCTAACCCTAGCCCATATAACCCTAACCCTAACCCTAACCCTGACCCTAAACCTAACCCTAAACCAAATAACCCTAACCCTAACCCTAAACCAACTAGCCCTAACACTAACCATAAGCCTAACCTTTACCAAAATAACCCTAACCATAACCCAAACCCAACTAACCATAACCCTAACCCTAACCCTAACCCTAACCCTAACCCTAGCCCAAATAACCCTAACCCTAACCCTAACCCTGACCCTAAACCTAACCCTAAACCAAATAACCCTAACCCTAACCCTAATCCAACTAGCCCTAACACTAACCATAAGCATAACCTTTACCAAAATAACCCTAACCATAACCCAAACCCAACTAACCATAACCCTAACCCTAACCCTAACCCTAACCCTAACCCTAGCCCAAATAACCCTAACCCTAACCCTAACCCTGAGCCTAAACCTAACCCTAAACCAAATACCCCTAACCCTAACCCTAAACCAACTAGCCCTAACACTAACCATAAGCCTAACCTTTACCAAAATAACCCTAACCATAACCCAAACCCAACTAACCATAACCCTAACCCTAACCCTAACCCTAACCCTAACCCTAGCCCAAATAACCCTAACCCTAACCCTAACCCTGACCCTAAACCTAACCCTAAACCAAATAACCCTAACCCTAACCCTAAACCAACTAGCCCTAACACTAACCATAAGCCTAACCTTTACCAAAATAACCCTAACCATAACCCAAACCCAACTAACCATAACCCTAACCCTAACCCTAACCCTAACCCTAGCCCAAATAACCCTAACCCTAACCCTAACCCTGAGCCTAAACCTAACCCTAAACCAAATACCCCTAACCCTAACCCTAAACCAACTAGCCCTAACACTAACCATAAGCCTAACCTTTACCAAAATAACCCTAACCATAACCCAAACCCAACTAACCATAACCCTAACCCTAACCCTAACCCTAACCCTAACCCTAGCCCAAATAACCCTAACCCTAACCATAAACCTGACCCTACACCTAACCCTATACCAAATAACCCTAACCCTAACCCTAAACCAACTAGCCCTAACACTAACCATAAGCCTAACCTTTACCAAAATAACCCTAACCATAACCCAAACCCAACTAACCATAACCCTAACCCTAACCCTAACCCTAACCCTAACCCTAACCCTAGCCCATATAACCCTAACCCTAACCCTAACCCTGACCCTAAACCTAACCCTAAACCAAATAACCCTAACCCTAACCCTAAACCAACTAGCCCTAACACTAACCATAAGCCTAACCTTTACCAAAATAACCCTAACCATAACCCAAACCCAACTAACCATAACCCTAACCCTAACCCTAACCCTAACCCTAACCCTAGCCCAAATAACCCTAACCCTAACCCTAACCCTGACCCTAAACCTAACCCTAAACCAAATAACCCTAACCCTAACCCTAAACCAACTAGCCCTAACACTAACCATAAGCCTAACCTTTACCAAAATAACCCTAACCATAACCCAAACCCAACTAACCATAACCCTAACCCTAACCCTAACCCTAACCCTAACCCTAGCCCAAATAACCCTAACCCTAACCCTAACCCTGAGCCTAAACCTAACCCTAAACCAAATAACCCTAACCCTAACCCTAAACCAACTAGCCCTAACACTAACCATAAGCCTAACCTTTACCAAAATAACCCTAACCATAACCCAAACCCAACTAACCATAACCCTAACCCTAACCCTAACCCTAACCCTAACCCTAACCCTAACCCTAGCCCAAATAACCCTAACCCTAACCCTGAGCCTAAACCTAACCCTAAACCAAATACCCCTAACCCTAACCCTAAACCAACTAGCCCTAACACTAACCATAAGCCTAACCTTTACCAAAATAACCCTAACCATAACCCAAACCCAACTAACCCTAACCCTAACCCTAACCCTAACCCTAACCCTAACCCTAGCCCAAATAACCCTAACCCTAACCCTAACCCTGACCCTAAACCTAACCCTAAACCAAATAACCCTAACCCTAACCCTAAACCAACTAGCCCTAACACTAACCATAAGCCTAACCTTTACCAAAATAACCCTAACCATAACCCAAACCCAACTAACCATAACCCTAACCCTAACCCTAACCCTAACCCTAACCCTAACCCTAACCCTAACCCTAACCCTAACCCTAACCCTAGCCCATATAACCCTAACCCTAACCCTAACCCTGACCCTAAACCTAACCCTAAACCAAATAACCCTAACCCTAACCCTAAACCAACTAGCCCTAACACTAACCATAAGCCTAACCTTTACCAAAATAACCCTAACCATAACCCAAACCCAACTAACCATAACCCTAACCCTAACCCTAACCCTAACCCTAACCCTAACCCTAACCCTAGCCCAAATAACCCTAACCCTAACCCTAACCCTGACCCTAAACCTAACCCTAAACCAAATAACCCTAACCCTAACCCTAAACCAACTAGCCCTAACACTAACCATAAGCCTAACCTTTACCAAAATAACCCTAACCATAACCCAAACCCAACTAACCATAACCCTAACCCTAACCCTAACCCTAACCCCTAGCCCAAATAACCCTAACCCTAACCCTAACCCTGAGCCTAAACCTAACCCTAAACCAAATAACCCTAACCCTAACCCTAAACCAACTAGCCCTAACACTAACCATAAGCCTAACCTTTACCAAAATAACCCTAACCATAACCTAAACCCAACTAACCATAACCCTAACCCTAACCCTAACCCTAACCCTAACCCTAGCCCAAATAACCCTAACCCTAACCCTAACCCTGAGCCTAAACCTAACCCTAAACCAAATAACCCTAACCCTAACCCTAAACCAACTAGCCCTAACACTAACCATAAGCCTAACCTTTACCAAAATAACCCTAACCATAACCCAAACCCAACTAACCATAACCCTAACCCTAACCCTAACCCTAACCCTAACCCTAACCCTAACCCTAGCCCAAATAACCCTAACCCTAACCCTAACCCTGACCCTAAACCTAACCCTAAACCAAATAACCCTAACCCTAACCCTAAACCAACTAGCCCTAACACTAACCATAAGCCTAACCTTTACCAAAATAACCCTAACCATAACCCAAACCCAACTAACCATAACCCTAACCCTAACCCTAACCCTAACCCTAACCCTAACCCTAACCCTAGCCCAAATAACCCTAACCCTAACCCTAACCCTGAGCCTAAACCTAACCCTAAACCAAATACCCCTAACCCTAACCCTAAACCAACTAGCCCTAACACTAACCATAAGCCTAACCTTTACCAAAATAACCCTAACCATAACCCAAACCCAACTAACCATAACCCTAACCCTAACCCTAACCCTAACCCTAGCCCAAATAACCCTAACCCTAACCATAAACCTGACCCTACACCTAACCCTAAACCAAATAACCCTAACCCTAACCCTAAACCAACTAGCCCTAACACTAACCATAAGCCTAACCTTTACCAAAATAACCCTAACCATAACCCAAACCCAACTAACCATAACCCTAACCCTAACCCTAACCCTAACCCTAACCCTAGCCCATATAACCCTAACCCTAACCCTAACCCTGAGCCTAAACCTAACCCTAAACCAAATACCCCTAACCCTAACCCTAAACCAACTAGCCCTAACACTAACCATAAGCCTAACCTTTACCAAAATAACCCTAACCATAACCCAAACCCAACTAACCATAACCCTAACCCTAACCCTAACCCTAACCCTAACCCTAGCCCAAATAACCCTAACCCTAACCATAAACCTGACCCTACACCTAACCCTATGCCAAATAACCCTAACCCTAACCCTAAACCAACTAGCCCTAACACTAACCATAAGCCTAACCTTTACCAAAATAACCCTAACCATAACCCAAACCCAACTAACCATAACCCTAACCCTAACCCTAACCCTAACCCTAACCCTAACCCTAACCCTAACCCTAACCCTAGCCCATATAACCCTAACCCTAACCCTAACCCTGACCCTAAACCTAACCCTAAACCAAATAACCCTAACCCTAACCCTAAACCAACTAGCCCTAACACTAACCATAAGCCTAACCTTTACCAAAATAACCCTAACCATAACCCAAACCCAACTAACCATAACCCTAACCCTAACCCTAACCCTAACCCTAGCCCAAATAACCCTAACCCTAACCCTAACCCTGACCCTAAACCTAACACTAAACCAAATAACCCTAACCCTAACCCTAAACCAACTAGCCCTAACACTAACCATAAGCCTAACCTTTACCAAAATAACCCTAACCATAACCCAAACCCAACTAACCATAACCCTAACCCTAACCCTAACCCTAACCCTAACCCTAACCCTAGCCCATATAACCCTAACCCTAACCCTAACCCTGACCCTAAACCTAACCCTAAACCAAATAACCCTAACCCTAACCCTAAACCAACTAGCCCTAACACTAACCATAAGCCTAACCTTTACCAAAATAACCCTAACCATAACCCAAACCCAACTAACCATAACCCTAACCCTAACCCTAACCCTAACCCTAACCCTAGCCCAAATAACCCTAACCCTAACCCTAACCCTGACCCTAAACCTAACCCTAAACCAAATAACCCTAACCCTAACCCTAAACCAACTAGCCCTAACACTAACCATAAGCCTAACCTTTACCAAAATAACCCTAACCATAACCCAAACCCAACTAACCATAACCCTAACCCTAACCCTAACCCTAACCCTAACCCTAACCCTAGCCCAAATAACCCTAACCCTAACCCTGACCCTAAACCTAACCCTAAACCAAATAACCCTAACCCTAACCCTAAACCAACTAGCCCTAACACTAACCATAAGCCTAACCTTTACCAAAATAACCCTAACCATAACCCAAACCCAACAAACCCTAACCCTAACCCTAACCCTAACCCTAACCCTAACCCTAACCCTAGCCCAAATAACCCTAACCCTAACCCTAACCCTGACCCTAAACCTAACCCTAAACCAAATAACCCTAACCCTAACCCTAAACCAACTAGCCCTAACACTAACCATAAGCCTAACCTTTACCAAAATAACCCTAACCATAACCCAAACCCAACTAACCATAACCCTAACCCTAACCCTAACCCTAACCCTAACCCTAACCCTAACCCTAACCCTAACCCTAGCCCAAATAACCCTAACCCTAACCCTAACCCTGACCCTAAACCTAACCCTAAACCAAATAACCCTAACCCTAACCCTAAACCAACTAGCCCTAACACTAACCATAAGCCTAACCTTTACCAAAATAACCCTAACCATAACCCAAACCCAACTAACCATAACCCTAACCCTAACCCTAACCCTAACCCTAACCCTAGCCCAAATAACCCTAACCCTAACCCTAACCCTGACCCTAAACCTAACCCTAAACCAAATAACCCTAACCCTAACCCTAAACCAACTAGCCCTAACACTAACCATAAGCCTAACCTTTACCAAAATAACCCTAACCATAACCCAAACCCAACTAACCATAACCCTAACCCTAACCCTAACCCTAACCCTAACCCTAGCCCAAATAACCCTAACCCTAACCCTGACCCTAAACCTAACCCTAAACCAAATAACCCTAACCCTAACCCTAAACCAACTAGCCCTAACACTAACCATAAGCCTAACCTTTACCAAAATAACCCTAACCATAACCCTAACCCAACTAACCATAACCCTAATCCTAACCCTAACCCTAACCCTAACCCTAACCCTAACCCTAACCCTAGCCCAAATAACCCTAACCCTAACCCTAACCCTGACCCTAAACCTAACCCTAAACCAAATAACCCTAACCCTAACCCTAAACCAACTAGCCCTAACACTAACCATAAGCCTAACCTTTACCAAAATAACCCTAACCATAACCCAAACCCAACTAACCATAACCCTAACCCTAACCCTAACCCTAACCCTAACCCTAGCCCATATAACCCTAACCCTAACCCTAACCCTGACCCTAAACCTAACCCTAAACCAAATAACCCTAACCCTAACCCTAAACCAACTAGCCCTAACACTAACCATAAGCCTAACCTTTACCAAAATAACCCTAACCATAACCCAAACCCAACTAACCATAACCCTAACCCTAACCCTAACCCTAACCCTAACCCTAGCCCAAATAACCCTAACCCTAACCCTAACCCTGACCCTAAACCTAACCCTAAACCAAATAACCCTAACCCTAACCCTAATCCAACTAGCCCTAACACTAACCATAAGCATAACCTTTACCAAAATAACCCTAACCATAACCCAAACCCAACTAACCATAACCCTAACCCTAACCCTAACCCTAACCCTAACCCTAGCCCAAATAACCCTAACCCTAACCCTAACCCTGAGCCTAAACCTAACCCTAAACCAAATACCCCTAACCCTAACCCTAAACCAACTAGCCCTAACACTAACCATAAGCCTAACCTTTACCAAAATAACCCTAACCATAACCCAAACCCAACTAACCATAACCCTAACCCTAACCCTAACCCTAACCCTAACCCTAGCCCAAATAACCCTAACCCTAACCCTAACCCTGACCCTAAACCTAACCCTAAACCAAATAACCCTAACCCTAACCCTAAACCAACTAGCCCTAACACTAACCATAAGCCTAACCTTTACCAAAATAACCCTAACCATAACCCAAACCCAACTAACCATAACCCTAACCCTAACCCTAACCCTAACCCTAGCCCAAATAACCCTAACCCTAACCCTAACCCTGAGCCTAAACCTAACCCTAAACCAAATACCCCTAACCCTAACCCTAAACCAACTAGCCCTAACACTAACCATAAGCCTAACCTTTACCAAAATAACCCTAACCATAACCCAAACCCAACTAACCATAACCCTAACCCTAACCCTAACCCTAGCCCAAATAACCCTAACCCTAACCATAAACCTGACCCTACACCTAACCCTATACCAAATAACCCTAACCCTAACCCTAAACCAACTAGCCCTAACACTAACCATAAGCCTAACCTTTACCAAAATAACCCTAACCATAACCCAAACCCAACTAACCATAACCCTAACCCTAACCCTAACCCTAACCCTAACCCTAGCCCATATAACCCTAACCCTAACCCTAACCCTGACCCTAAACCTAACCCTAAACCAAATAACCCTAACCCTAACCCTAAACCAACTAGCCCTAACACTAACCATAAGCCTAACCTTTACCAAAATAACCCTAACCATAACCCAAACCCAACTAACCATAACCCTAACCCTAACCCTAACCCTAACCCTAACCCTAGCCCAAATAACCCTAACCCTAACCCTAACCCTGACCCTAAACCTAACCCTAAACCAAATAACCCTAACCCTAACCCTAAACCAACTAGCCCTAACACTAACCATAAGCCTAACCTTTACCAAAATAACCCTAACCATAACCCAAACCCAACTAACCATAACCCTAACCCTAACCCTAACCCTAACCCTAGCCCAAATAACCCTAACCCTAACCCTAACCCTGAGCCTAAACCTAACCCTAAACCAAATAACCCTAACCCTAACCCTAAACCAACTAGCCCTAACACTAACCATAAGCCTAACCTTTACCAAAATAACCCTAACCATAACCCAAACCCAACTAACCCTAACCCTAACCCTAACCCTAACCCTAACCCTAACCCTAACCCTAACCCTAGCCCAAATAACCCTAACCCTAACCCTGACCCTAAACCTAACCCTAAACCAAATACCCCTAACCCTAACCCTAAACCAACTAGCCCTAACACTAACCATAAGCCTAACCTTTACCAAAATAACCCTAACCATAACCCAAACCCAACTAACCCTAACCCTAACCCTAACCCTAACCCTAACCCTAACCCTAACCCTAGCCCAAATAACCCTAACCCTAACCCTAACCCTGACCCTAAACCTAACCCTAAACCAAATAACCCTAACCCTAACCCTAAACCAACTAGCCCTAACACTAACCATAAGCCTAACCTTTACCAAAATAACCCTAACCATAACCCAAACCCAACTAACCATTACCCTAACCCTAACCCTAACCCTAACCCTAACCCTAACCCTAACCCTAACCCTAGCCCATATAACCCTAACCCTAACCCTAACCCTGACCCTAAACCTAACCCTAAACCAAATAACCCTAACCCTAACCCTAAACCAACTAGCCCTAACACTAACCATAAGCCTAACCTTTACCAAAATAACCCTAACCATAACCCAAACCCAACTAACCCTAACCCTAACCCTAACCCTAACCCTAACCCTAACCCTAACCCTAACCCTAGCCCAAATAACCCTAACCCTAACCCTAACCCTGAGCCTAAACCTAACCCTAAACCAAATACCCCTAACCCTAACCCTAAACCAACTAGCCCTAACACTAACCATAAGCCTAACCTTTACCAAAATAACCCTAACCATAACCCAAACCCAACTAACCATAACCCTAACCCTAACCCTAACCCTAACCCTAGCCCAAATAACCCTAACCCTAACCCTAACCCTGACCCTAAACCTAACCCTAAACCAAATAACCCTAACCCTAACCATAAACCAACTAGCCCTAACACTAACCATAAGCCTAACCTTTACCAAAATAACCCTAACCATAACCTAAACCCAACTAACCATAACCCTAACCATAACCTAAACCCTAACCCTAACCCTAGCCCAAATAACCCTAACCCTAACCCTAACCCTGAGCCTAAACCTAACCCTAAACCAAATAACCCTAACCCTAACCCTAAACCAACTAGCCCTAACACTAACCATAAGCCTAACCTTTACCAAAATAACCCTAACCATAACCCAAACCCAACTAACCATAACCCTAACCCTAACCCTAACCCTAACCCTAACCCTAACCCTAACCCTAGCCCAAATAACCCTAACCCTAACCCTGAGCCTAAACCTAACCCTAAACCAAATACCCCTAACCCTAACCCTAAACCAACTAGCCCTAACACTAACCATAAGCCTAACCTTTACCAAAATAACCCTAACCATAACCCAAACCCAACTAACCCTAACCCTAACCCTAACCCTAACCCTAACCCTAACCCTAACCCTAGCCCAAATAACCCTAACCCTAACCCTAACCCTGACCCTAAACCTAACCCTAAACCAAATAACCCTAACCCTAACCCTAAACCAACTAGCCCTAACACTAACCATAAGCCTAACCTTTACCAAAATAACCCTAACCATAACCCAAACCCAACTAACCATAACCCTAACCCTAACCCTAACCCTAACCCTAACCCTAACCCTAGCCCAAATAACCCTAACCCTAACCCTAACCCTGAGCCTAAACCTAACCCTAAACCAAATACCCCTAACCCTAACCCTAAACCAACTAGCCCTAACACTAACCATAAGCCTAACCTTTACCAAAATAACCCTAACCATAACCCAAACCCAACTAACCATAACCCTAACCCTAACCCTAACCCTAACCCTAGCCCAAATAACCCTAACCCTAACCATAAACCTGACCCTACACCTAACCCTAAACCAAATAACCCTAACCCTAACCCTAAACCAACTAGCCCTAACACTAACCATAAGCCTAACCTTTACCAAAATAACCCTAACCATAACCCAAACCCAACTAACCATAACCCTAACCCTAACCCTAACCCTAACCCTAACCCTAGCCCATATAACCCTAACCCTAACCCTAACCCTGAGCCTAAACCTAACCCTAAACCAAATACCCCTAACCCTAACCCTAAACCAACTAGCCCTAACACTAACCATAAGCCTAACCTTTACCAAAATAACCCTAACCATAACCAAACCCAACTAACCATAACCCTAACCCTAACCCTAACCCTAACCCTAGCCCAAATAACCCTAACCCTAACCATAAACCTGACCCTACACCTAACCCTATGCCAAATAACCCTAACCCTAACCCTAAACCAACTAGCCCTAACACTAACCATAAGCCTAACCTTTACCAAAATAACCCTAACCATAACCCAAACCCAACTAACCAGAACCCTAACCCTAACCCTAACCCTAACCCTAACCCTAACCCTAACCCTAGCCCATATAACCCTAACCCTAACCCTAACCCTGACCCTAAACCTAACCCTAAACCAAATAACCCTAACCCTAACCCTAAACCAACTAGCCCTAACACTAACCATAAGCCTAACCTTTACCAAAATAACCCTAACCATAACCCAAACCCAACTAACCATAACCCTAACCCTAACCCTAACCCTAACCCTAGCCCAAATAACCCTAACCCTAACCCTAACCCTGACCCTAAACCTAACACTAAACCAAATAACCCTAACCCTAACCCTAAACCAACTAGCCCTAACACTAACCATAAGCCTAACCTTTACCAAAATAACCCTAACCATAACCCAAACCCAACTAACCATAACCCTAACCCTAACCCTAACCCTAACCCTAACCCTAGCCCAAATAACCCTAACCCTAACCCTGACCCTAAACCTAACCCTAAACCAAATAACCCTAACCCTAACCCTAAACCAACTAGCCCTAACACTAACCATAAGCCTAACCTTTACCAAAATAACCCTAACCATAACCCAAACCCAACTAACCCTAACCCTAACCCTAACCCTAACCCTAACCCTAACCCTAGCCCAAATAACCCTAACCCTAACCCTAACCCTGACCCTAAACCTAACCCTAAACCAAATAACCCTAACCCTAACCCTAAACCAACTAGCCCTAACACTAACCATAAGCCTAACCTTTACCAAAATAACCCTAACAATAACCCAAACCCAACTAACCCTAACCCTAACCCTAACCCTAACCCTAACCCTAGCCCATATAACCCTAACCCTAACCCTAACCCTGACCCTAAACCTAACCCTAAACCAAATAACCCTAACCCTAACCCTAAACCAACTAGCCCTAACACTAACCATAAGCCTAACCTTTACCAAAATAACCCTAACCATAACCCAAACCCAACTAACCATAACCCTAACCCTAACCCTAACCCTAACCCTAACCCTAACCCTAGCCCAAATAACCCTAACCCTAACCCTAACCCTAAACCTAACCCTAAACCAAATAACGCTAACCCTAACCCTAAACCAACTAGCCCTAACACTAACCATAAGCCTAACCTTTACCAAAATAACCCTAACCATAACCCAAACCCAACTAACCATAACCCTAACCCTAACCCTAACCCTAACCTTTACCAAAATAACCCTAACCATAACCCAAACCCAACTAACCCTAACCCTAACCCTAACCCTAACCCTAACCCTAACCCTAACCCTAACCCTAGCCCAAATAACCCTAACCCTAACCCTAACCCTGACCCTAAACCTAACCCTAAACCAAATAACCCTAACCCTAACCCTAAACCAACTAGCCCTAACACTAACCATAAGCCTAACCTTTACCAAAATAACCCTAACCATAACCCAAACCCAACTAACCATAACCCTAACCCTAACCCTAACCCTAACCCTAACCCTAACCCTAACCCTAGCCCAAATAACCCTAACCCTAACCCTGAGCCTAAACCTAACCCTAAACCAAATACCCCTAACCCTAACCCTAAACCAACTAGCCCTAACACTAACCATAAGCCTAACCTTTACCAAAATAACCCTAACCATAACCCAAACCCAACTAACCCTAACCCTAACCCTAACCCTAACCCTAACCCTAACCCTAACCCTAACCCTAACCCTAGCCCAAATAACCCTAACCCTAACCCTAACCCTGACCCTAAACCTAACCCTAAACCAAATAACGCTAACCCTAACCCTAAACCAACTAGCCCTAACACTAACCATAAGCCTAACCTTTACCAAAATAACCCTAACCATAACCCAAACCCAACTAACCATAACCCTAACCCTAACCCTAACCCTAACCCTAACCCTAACCCTAACCCTAGCCCATATAACCCTAACCCTAACCCTAACCCTGACCCTAAACCTAACCCTAAACCAAATAACCCTAACCCTAACCCTAAACCAACTAGCCCTAACACTAACCATAAGCCTAACCTTTACCAAAATAACCCTAACCATAACCCAAACCCAACTAACCATAACCCTAACCCTAACCCTAACCCTAACCCTAACCCTAACCCTAGCCCAAATAACCCTAACCCTAACCCTAACCCTGACCCTAAACCTAACCCTAAACCAAATACCCCCTAACCCTAAACCAACTAGCCCTAACACTAACCATAAGCCTAACCTTTACCAAAATAACCCTAACCATAACCCAAACCCAACTAACCATAACCCTAACCCTAACCCTAACCCTAACCCTAGCCCAAATAACCCTAACCCTAACCATAAACCTGACCCTAACCCTAACCCTAAACCAAATAACCCTAACCCTAACCCTAAACCAACTAGCCCTAACACTAACCATAAGCCTAACCTTTACCAAAATAACCCTAACCATAACCCAAACCCAACTAACCATAACCCTAACCCTAACCCTAACCCTAACCCTAGCCCATATAACCCTAACCCTAACCCTAACCCTGACCCTAAACCTAACCCTAAACCAAATAACCCTAACCCTAACCCTAAACCAACTAGCCCTAACACTAACCATAAGCCTAACCTTTACCAAAATAACCCTAACCATAACCCAAACCCAACTAACCATAACCCTAACCCTAACCCTAACCCTAACCCTAGCCCAAATAACCCT
>NW_028276331.1:145000-146363 GCF_052056855.1 Sturnus vulgaris
TAACCCTAACCCTAACCCTAACCCTAACCCTAACCCTAACCCTAACCCTAACCCTAGCCCAAATAACCCTAACCCTAACCCTAACCCTGACCCTAAACCTAACCCTAAACCAAATAACCCTAACCCTAACCCTAAACCAACTAGCCCTAACACTAACCATAAGCCTAACCTTTACCAAAATAACCCTAACCATAACCCTAACCCAACTAACCATAACCCTAACCCTAACCCTAACCCTAACCCTAACCCTAACCCTAACCCTAGCCCAAATAACCCTAACCCTAACCCTAACCCTGACCCTAAACCTAACCCTAAACCAAATAACCCTAACCCTAACCCTAACCCTAACCCTAACCCTAGCCCAAATAACCCTAACCCTAACCCTAACCCTAAACCTAACCCTAAACCAAATAACGCTAACCCTAACCCTAAACCAACTAGCCCTAACACTAACCATAAGCCTAACCTTTACCAAAATAACCCTAACCATAACCCAAACCCAACTAACCATAACCCTAACCCTAACCCTAACCCTAACCCTAACCCTAGCCCAAATAACCCTAACCCTAACCCTAACCCTAACCCTAACCCTAGCCCAAATAACCCTAACCCTAACCCTAACCCTAAACCTAACCCTAAACCAAATAACGCTAACCCTAACCCTAAACCAACTAGCCCTAACACTAACCATAAGCCTAACCTTTACCAAAATAACCCTAACCATAACCCAAACCCAACTAACCATAACCCTAACCCTAACCCTAACCCTAACCCTAACCCTAGCCCAAATAACCCTAACCCTAACCCTAACCCTGACCCTGAACCTAACCCTAAACCAAATAACCCTAACCCTAACCCTAAACCAACTAGCCCTAACACTAACCATAAGCCTAACCTTTACCAAAATAACCCTAACCATAACCCAAACCCAACTAACCATAACCCTAACCCTAACCCTAACCCTAACCCTAACCCTAACCCTAGCCCATATAACCCTAACCCTAACCCTAACCCTGACCCTAAACCTAACCCTAAACCAAATAACCCTAACCCTAACCCTAAACCAACTAGCCCTAACACTAACCATAAGCCTAACCTTTACCAAATAACCCTAACCATAACCTAAACCCAACTAACCATAACCCTAACCCTAACCCTAACCCTAACCCTAGCCCAAATAACCCTAACCCTAACCCTAACCCTGACCCTAAACCTAACCCTAAACCAAATAACCCTAACCCTAACCCTAAACCAACTAGCCCTAACACTAACCATAAGCCTAACCTTTACCAAAATAACCCTAACCATAACCCAAACCCAACTAACCCTAACCCTGAACCTAACCCTAACCCTAACCCTAACA
>NW_028276332.1:0-25000 GCF_052056855.1 Sturnus vulgaris
TAAGCCTAACCTTTACCAAAATAACCCTAACCATAACCCTAACCCAACTAACCATAACCCTAACCCTAACCCTAACCCTAACCCTAACCCTAGCCCAAATAACCCTAACCCTAACCCTAACCCTGACCCTAAACCTAACCCTAAACCAAATAACCATAACCCTAACCCTAAACCAACTAGCCCTAACACTAACCATAAGCCTAACCTTTACCAAAATAACCCTAACCATAACCCTAACCCAACTAACCATAACCCTAACCCTAACCCTAACCCTAACCCTAACCCTAACCCTAACCCTAACCCTAACCCTAACCCTAACCCTAACCCTAGCCCAAATAACCCTAACCCTAACCCTAACCCTGACCCTAAACCTAACCCTAAACCAAATAACCCTAACCCTAACCCTAAACCAACTAGCCCTAACACTAACCATAAGCCTAACCTTTACCAAAATAACCCTAACCATAACCCAAACCCAACTAACCATAACCCTAACCCTAACCCTAACCCTAACCCTAACCCTAGCCCAAATAACCCTAACCCTAACCCTAACCCTGACCCTAAACCTAACCCTAAACCAAATAACCCTAACCCTAACCCTAAACCAACTAGCCCTAACACTAACCATAAGCCTAACCTTTACCAAAATAACCCTAACCATAACCCAAACCCAACTAACCATAACCCTAACCCTAACCCTAACCCTAGCCCGAATAACCCTAACCCTAACCCTAACCCTGACCCTAAACCTAACCCTAACCCTAACCCTAACCCTAACCCTAACCCTAACCCTAACCCTAACCCTAACCCTAACCCTAACCCTAACCCTAACCCTAACCCTAACCCTAACCAAATAGCCCAAACCCAACTAACCATAACCCTAACCCTAACCCTAACCCTAACCCTAACCCTAACCCTAACCCTAACCCTAGCCCAAATAACCCTAACCCTAACCCTGACCCTAAACCTAACCCTAAACCAAATAACCCTAACCCTAGCCCTAACACTAACCATAAGCCTAACCTTTACCAAAATAACCCTAACCATAACCCAAACCCAACTAACCATAACCCTAACCCTAACCCTAACCCTAACCATAACCCTAACCCTAACCCTAACCCTAGCCCAAATAACCCTAACCCTAACCCTAACCCTGACCCTAAACCTAACCCTAAACCAAATAACCCTAACCCTAACCCTAAACCAACTAGCCCTAACACTAACCATAAGCCTAACCTTTACCAAAATAACCCTAACCATAACCCAAACCCAACTAACCATAACCCTAACCCTAACCCTAACCCTAACCCTAACCCTAACCCTAGCCCAAATAACCCTAACCCCAACCCTAACCCTGACCCTAAACCTAACCCTAAACCAAATAACCCTAACCCTAACCCTAAACCAACTAGCCCTAACACTAACCATAAGCCTAACCTTTACCAAAATAACCCTAACCATAACCCAAACCCAACTAACCATAACCCTAACCCTAACCCTAACCCTAACCCTAACCCTAACCCTAACCCTAACCCTAGCCCAAATAACCCTAACCCTAACCCTAACCCTGACCCTAAACCTAACCCTAAACCAAATAACCCTAACCCTAACCCTAAACCAACTAGCCCTAACACTAACCATAAGCCTAACCTTTACCAAAATAACCCTAACCATAACCCAAACCCAACTAACCATAACCCTAACCCTAACCCTAACCCTAACCCTAACCCTAACCCTAACCCTAACCCTAACCCTAACCCTAACCCTAACCCTAACCCTAACCCTAACCCTAACCCTGACCCTAAACCTAACCCTAAACCAAATAACCCTAACCCTAACCCTAAACCAACTAGCCCTAACACTAACCATAAGCCTAACCTTTACCAAAATAACCCTAACCATAACCCAAACCCAACTAACCATAACCCTAACCCTAACCCTAACCCTAACCCTAGCCCGAATAACCCTAACCCTAACCCTAACCCTGACCCTAAACCTAACCCTAAACCAAATAACCCTAACCCTAACCCTAAACCAACTAGCCCTAACACTAACCATAAGCCTAACCTTTACCAAAATAACCCTAACCATAACCCAAACCCAACTAAACATAACCCTAACCCTAACCCCAACCCTAACCCTAACCCTAACCCTAACCCTAACCCTAACCCTAGCCCAAATAACCCTAACCCTAACCCTAACCCTGACCCTAAACCTAACCCTAAACCAAATAACCCTAACCCTAACCCTAAACCAACTAGCCCTAACACTAACCATAAGCCTAACCTTTACCAAAATAACCCTAACCATAACCCAAACCCAACTAACCATAACCCTAACCCTAACCCTAACCCTAACCCTAACCCTAACCCTAACCCTAACCCTAACCCTAGCCCAAATAACCCTAACCCTAACCCTGACCCTAAACCTAACCCTAAACCAAATAACCCTAACCCTAACCCTAAACCAACTAGCCCTAACACTAACCATAAGCCTAACCTTTACCAAAATAACCCTAACCATAACCCAAACCCAACTAACCATAACCCTAACCCTAACCCTAACCCTAACCCTAACCCTAACCCTAACCCTAACCCTAACCCTAACCCTAACCCTAGCCCAAATAACCCTAACCCCAACCCTAACCCTGACCCTAAACCTAACCCTAAACCAAATAACCCTAACCCTAACCCTAAACCAACTAGCCCTAACACTAACCATAAGCCTAACCTTTACCAAAATAACCCTAACCATAACCCAAACCCAACTAAACATAACCCTAACCCTAACCCTAACCCTAACCCTAGCCCAAATAACCCTAACCCTAACCCTGACTCTAAACCTTACCCTAAACCAAATAACCCTAACCCTAACCCTAAACCAACTAGCCCTAACACTAACCATAAGCCTAACCTTTACCAAAATAACCCTAACCATAACCCTAACCCAACTAACCATAACACTAACCCTAACCCTAACCCTAACCCTAACCCTAGCCCAAATAACCCTAACCCTAACCCTAACCCTGACCCTAAACCTAACCCTAAACCAAATAACCCTAACCCTAACCCTAAACCAACTAGCCCTAACACTAACCATAAGCCTAACCTTTACCAAAATAACCCTAACCATAACCCAAACCCAACTAACCATAACCCTAACCCTAACCCTAACCCTATCCCTAACCCTAACCCTAGCCCAAATAACCCTAACCCTAACCCTAACCCTGACCCTAAACCTAACCCTAAACCAAATAACCCTAACCCTAACCCTAAACCAACTAGCCCTAACACTAACCATAAGCCTAACCTTTACCAAAATAACCCTAACCATAACCCTAACCCAACTAACAATAACCCTAACCCTAACCCTAACCCTAACCCTAACCCTAACCCTAGCCCAAATAACCCTAACCCTAACCCTAACCCTGACCCTAAACCTAACCCTAAACCAAATAACCCTAACCCTAACCCTAAACCAACTAGCCCTAACACTAACCATAAGCCTAACCTTTACCAAAATAACCCTAACCATAACCCTAACCCAACTAACCATAACCCTAACCCTAACCCTAACCCTAACCCTAACCCTTACCCTAACCCTAACCCTAGCCCAAATAACCCTAACCCTAACCCTAACCCTGACCCTAAACCTAACCCTAAACCAAATAACCCTAACCCTAACCCTAAACCAACTAGCCCTAACACTAACCATAAGCCTAACCTTTACCAAAATAACCCTAACCATAACCCAAACCCAACTAACCATAACCCTAACCCTAACCCTAACCCTAACCCTAACCCTAACCCTAACCCTAACCCTAACCCTAGCCCAAATAACCCTAACCCTAACCCTAACCCTGACCCTAAACCTAACCCTAAACCAAATAACCCTAACCCTAACCCTAAACCAACTAGCCCTAACACTAACCATAAGCCTAACCTTTACCAAAATAACCCTAACCATAACCCAAACCCAACTAACCATAACCCTAACCCTAACCCTAACCCTAACCCTAACCCTAACCCTAACCCTAACCCTAACCCTAACCCTAACCCTAACCCTAGCCCAAATAACCCTAACCCTAACCCTAACCCTGACCCTAAACCTAACCCTAAACCGAATAACCCTAACCCTAACCCTAAACCAACTAGCCCTAACACTAACCATAAGCCTAACCTTTACCAAAATAACCCTAACCATAACCCAAACCCAACTAACCATAACCCTAACCCTAACCCTAACCCTAACCCTAACCCTAACCCTAACCCTAACCCTAACCCTAGCCCAAATAACCCTAACCCCAACCCTAACCCTGACCCTAAACCTAACCCTAAACCAAATAACCCTAACCCTAACCCTAAACCAACTAGCCCTAACACTAACCATAAGCCTAACCTTTACCAAAATAACCCTAACCATAACCCAAACCCAACTAACCATAACCCTAACCCTAACCCTAACCCTAACCCTAACCCTAACCCTAACCCTAACCCTAACCCTAGCCCAAATAACCCTAACCCTAACCCTAACCCTGACCCTAAACCTAACCCTAAACCAAATAACCCTAACCCTAACCCTAAACCAACTAGCCCTAACACTAACCATAAGCCTAACCTTTACCAAAATAACCCTAACCATAACCCAAACCCAACTAACCATAACCCTAACCCTAACCCTAACCCTAACCCTAACCCTAACCCTAACCCTAACCCTAACCCTAACCGTAACCCTAACCCTAACCCTAACCCTAGCCCAAATAACCCTAACCCTAACCCTAACCCTGACCCTAAACCTAACCCTAAACCGAATAACCCTAACCCTAACCCTAAACCAACTAGCCCTAACACTAACCATAAGCCTAACCTTTACCAAAATAACCCTAACCATAACCCAAACCCAACTAACCCTAACCCTAACCCTAACCCTAACCCTAACCCTAACCCTAACCCTAACCCTAGCCCAAATAACCCTAACCCCAACCCTAACCCTGACCCTAAACCTAACCCTAAACCAAATAACCCTAACCCTAACCCTAAACCAACTAGCCCTAACACTAACCATAAGCCTAACCTTTACCAAAATAACCCTAACCATAACCCAAACCCAACTAACCATAACCCTAACCCTAACCCTAACCCTAACCCTAGCCCAAATAACCCAAACCCAACTAACCATAACCCTGACCCTAAACCTAACCCTAAACCAAATAACCCTAACCCTAACCCTAAACCAACTAGCCCTAACACTAACCATAAGCCTAACCTTTACCAAAATAACCCTAACCATAACCCAAACCCAACTAACCCTAACCCTAACCCTAACCCTAACCCTAACCCTAACCCTAACCCTAACCCTAACCCTAGCCCAAATAACCCTAACCCTAACCCTAACCCTGACCCTAAACCTAACCCTAAACCAAATAACCCTAACCCTAACCCTAAACCAACTAGCCCTAACACTAACCATAAGCCTAACCTTTACCAAAATAACCCTAACCATAACCCTAACCCAACTAACCATAACCCTAACCCTAACCCTAACCCTAACCCTAACCCTAGCCCAAATAACCCTAACCCTAACCCTAACCCTGACCCTAAACCTAACCCTAAACCAAATAACCCTAACCCTAACCCTAAACCAACTAGCTCTAACACTAACCATAAGCCTAACCTTTACCAAAATAACCCTAACCATACCCCTAACCCAACTAACAATAACCCTAACCCTAACCCTAACCCTAACCCTAACCCTAACCCTAACCCTAGCCCAAATAACCCTAACCCTAACCCTAACCCTGACCCTAAACCTAACCCTAAACCAAATAACCATAACCCTAACCCTAAACCAACTAGCCCTAACACTAACCATAAGCCTAACCTTTACCAAAATAACCCTAACCATAACCCAAACCCAACTAACCATAACCCTAACCCTAACCCTAACCCTAACCCTAACCCTAACCCTAACCCTAACCCTAACCCTAGCCCAAATAACCCTAACCCTAACCCTAACCCTGACCCTAAACCTAACCCTAAACCAAATAACCCTAACCCTAACCCTAAACCAACTAGCCCTAACACTAACCATAAGCCTAACCTTTACCAAAATAACCCTAACCATAACCCAAACCCAACTAACCATAACCCTAACCCTAACCCTAACCCTAACCCTAGCCCGAATAACCCTAACCCTAACCCTAACCCTGACCCTAAACCTAACCCTAAACCAAATAACCCTAACCCTAACCCTAAACCAACTAGCCCTAACACTAACCATAAGCCTAACCTTTACCAAAATAACCCTAACCATAACCCAAACCCAACTAACCATAACCCTAACCCTAACCCTAACCCTAACCCTAACCCTAACCCTAGCCCAAATAACCCTAACCCTAACCCTAACCCTGACCCTAAACCTAACCCTAAACCAAATAACCCTAACCCTAACCCTAAACTAACTAGCCCTAACACTAACCATAAGCCTAACCTTTACCAAAATAACCCTAACCATAACCCTAACCCAACTAACCATAACCCTAACCCTAACCCTAACCCTAACCCTAACCCTAACCCTAACCCTAACCCTAACCCTAACCCTAGCCCAAATAACCCTAACCCTAACCCTGACCCTAAACCTAACCCTAAACCAAATAACCCTAACCCTAACCCTAAACCAACTAGCCCTAACACTAACCATAAGCCTAACCTTTACCAAAATAACCCTAACCATAACCCAAACCCAACTAACCATAACCCTAAACCTAACCCTAACCCTAACCCTAACCCTAACCCTAACCCTAGCCCAAATAACCCTAACCCTAACCCTAACCCTGACCCTAAACCTAACCCTAAACCAAATAACCCTAACCCTAACCCTAAACCAACTAGCCCTAACACTAACCATAAGCCTAACCTTTACCAAAATAACCCTAACCATAACCCAAACCCAACTAACCATAACCCTAACCCTAACCCTAACCCTAACCCTAGCCCGAATAACCCTAACCCTAACCCTAACCCTGACCCTAAACCTAACCCTAAACCAAATAACCCTAACCCTAACCCTAAACCAACTAGCCCTAACACTAACCATAAGCCTAACCTTTACCAAAATAACCCTAACCATAACCCAAACCCAACTAAACATAACCCTAACCCTAACCCTAACCCTAACCCTAGCCCAAATAACCCTAACCCTAACCCTAACCCTGACCCTAAACCTAACCCTAAACCAAATAACCCTAACCCTAACCCTAAACCAACTAGCCCTAACACTAACCATAAGCCTAACCTTTACCAAAATAACCCTAACCATAACCCTAACCCAACTAACCATAACACTAACCCTAACCCTAACCCTAACCCTAGCCCAAATAACCCTAACCCTAACCCTAACCCTGACCCTAAACCTAACCCTAAACCAAATAACCCTAACCCTAACCCTAAACCAACTAGCCCTAACACTAACCATAAGCCTAACCTTTACCAAAATAACCCTAACCATAACCCAAACCCAACTAACCATAACCCTAACCCTAACCCTAACCCTAACCCTAACCCTAACCCTAGCCCAAATAACCCTAACCCTAACCCTAACCCTGACCCTAAACCTAACCCTAAACCAAATAACCCTAACCCTAACCCTAAACCAACTAGCCCTAACACTAACCATAAGCCTAACCTTTACCAAAATAACCCTAACCATAACCCTAACCCAACTAACCATAACCCTAACCCTAACCCTAACCCTAACCCTAACCCTAACCCTAACCCTAACCCTAGCCCAAATAACCCTAACCCTAACCCTAACCCTGACCCTAAACCTAACCCTAAACCAAATAACCCTAACCCTAACCCTAAACCAACTAGCCCTAACACTAACCATAAGCCTAACCTTTACCAAAATAACCCTAACCATAACCCTAACCCAACTAACCATAACCCTAACCCTAACCCTAACCCTAACCCTAACCCTAACCCTAACCCTAGCCCAAATAACCCTAACCCTAACCCTAACCCTGACCCTAAACCTAACCCTAAACCAAATAACCCTAACCCTAACCCTAAACCAACTAGCCCTAACACTAACCATAAGCCTAACCTTTACCAAAATAACCCTAACCATAACCCTAACCCAACTAACAATAACCCTAACCCTAACCCTAACCCTAACCCTAACCCTAACCCTAGCCCAAATAACCCTAACCCTAACCCTAACCCTGACCCTAAACCTAACCCTAAACCAAATAACTATAACCCTAACCCTAAACCAACTAGCCCTAACACTAACCATAAGCCTAACCTTTACCAAAATAACCCTAACCATAACCCAAACCCAACTAACCATAACCCTAACCCTAACCCTAACCCTAACCCTAACCCTAACCCTAACCCTAACCCTAACCCTAGCCCAAATAACCCTAACCCTAACCCTAACCCTGACCCTAAACCTAACCCTAAACCAAATAACCCTAACCCTAACCCTAAACCAACTAGCCCTAACACTAACCATAAGCCTAACCTTTACCAAAATAACCCTAACCATAACCCAAACCCAACTAACCATAACCCTAACCCTAACCCTAACCCTAACCCTAGCCCGAATAACCCTAACCCTAACCCTAACCCTGACCCTAAACCTTACCCTAAACCAAATAACCCTAACCCTAACCCTAAACCAACTAGCCCTAACACTAACCATAAGCCTAACCTTTACCAAAATAACCCTAACCATAACCCAAACCCAACTAACCATAACCCTAACCCTAACCCTAACCCTAACCCTAACCCTAACCCTAGCCCAAATAACCCTAACCCTAACCCTAACCCTGACCCTAAACCTAACCCTAAACCAAATAACCCTAACCCTAACCCTAAACCAACTAGCCCTAACACTAACCATAAGCCTAACCTTTACCAAAATAACCCTAACCATAACCCTAACCCAACTAACCATAACCCTAACCCTAACCCTAACCCTAACCCTAACCCTAACCCTAACCCTAACCCTAACCCTAGCCCAAATAACCCTAACCCTAACCCTAACCCTGACCCTAAACCTAACCCTAAACCAAATAACCCTAACCCTAACCCTAAACCAACTAGCCCTAACACTAACCATAAGCCTAACCTTTACCAAAATAACCCTAACCATAACCCAAACCCAACTAACCATAACCCTAACCCTAACCCTAACCCTAACCCTAACCCTAACCCTAACCCTAACCCTAGCCCAAATAACCCTAACCCTAACCCTAACCCTGACCCTAAACCTAACCCTAAACCAAATAACCCTAACCCTAACCCTAAACCAACTAGCCCTAACACTAACCATAAGCCTAACATTTACCAAAATAACCCTAACCATAACCCAAACCCAACTAACCATAACCCTAACCCTAATCCTAACCCTAACCCTAACCCTAACCCTAACCCTAACCCTAACCCTAACCCTAGCCCAAATAACCCTAACCCTAACCCTGACCCTAAACCTAACCCTAAACCAAATAACCCTAACCCTAACCCTAAACCAACTAGCCCTAACACTAACCATAAGCCTAACCTTTACCAAAATAACCCTAACCATAACCCAAACCCAACTAACCATAACCCTAAACCTAACCCTAACCCTAACCCTAACCCTAACCCTAACCCTAGCCCAAATAACCCTAACCCTAACCCTGACCCTAAACCTAACCCTAAACCAAATAACCCTAACCCTAACCCTAAACCAACTAGCCCTAACACTAACCATAAGCCTAACCTTTACCAAAATAACCCTAACCATAACCCAAACCCAACTAACCCTAACCCTAACCCTAACCCTAACCCTAACCCTAGCCCGAATAACCCTAACCCTAACCCTAACCCTGACCCTAAACCTAACCCTAAACCAAATAACACTAACCCTAACCCTAAACCAACTAGCCCTAACACTAACCATAAGCCTAACCTTTACCAAAATAACCCTAACCATAACCCTAACCCAACTAACCATAACCCTAACCCTAACCCTAACCCTAACCCTAACCCTAGCCCAAATAACCCTAACCCTAACCCTAACCCTGACCCTAAACCTAACCCTAAACCAAATAACCCTAACCCTAACCCTAAACCAACTAGCTCTAACACTAACCATAAGCCTAACCTTTACCAAAATAACCCTAACCATAACCCTAACCCAACTAACAATAACCCTAACCCTAACCCTAACCCTAACCCTAACCCTAACCCTAGCCCAAATAACCCTAACCCTAACCCTAACCCTGACCCTAAACCTAACCCTAAACCAAATAACCATAACCCTAACCCTAAACCAACTAGCCCTAACACTAACCATAAGCCTAACCTTTACCAAAATAACCCTAACCATAACCCAAACCCAACTAACCATAACCCTAACCCTAACCCTAACCCTAACCCTAACCCTAACCCTAACCCTAACCCTAGCCCAAATAACCCTAACCCTAACCCTAACCCTGACCCTAAACCTAACCCTAAACCAAATAACCCTAACCCTAACCCTAAACCAACTAGCCCTAACACTAACCATAAGCCTAACCTTTACCAAAATAACCCTAACCATAACCCAAACCCAACTAACCATAACCCTAACCCTAACCCTAACCCTAACCCTAGCCCGAATAACCCTAACCCTAACCCTAACCCTGACCCTAAACCTAACCCTAAACCAAATAACCCTAACCCTAACCCTAAACCAACTAGCCCTAACACTAACCATAAGCCTAACCTTTACCAAAATAACCCTAACCATAACCCAAACCCAACTAACCATAACCCTAACCCTAACCCTAACCCTAACCCTAACCCTAACCCTAACCCTAGCCCAAATAACCCTAACCCTAACCCTAACCCTGACCCTAAACCTAACCCTAAACCAAATAACCCTAACCCTAACCCTAAACCAACTAGCCCTAACACTAACCATAAGCCTAACCTTTACCAAAATAACCCTAACCATAACCCAAACCCAACTAACCATAACCCTAACCCTAACCCTAACCCTAACCCTAGCCCGAATAACACTAACCCTAACCCTAACCCTGACCCTAAACCTAACCCTAAACCAAATAACCCTAACCCTAACCCTAAACCAACTAGCCCTAACACTAACCATAAGCCTAACCTTTACCAAAATAACAATAACCATAACCCAAACCCAACTAACCATAACCCTAACCCTAACCCTAACCCTAACCCTAACCCTAACCCTAGCCCAAATAACCCTAACCCTAACCCTAACCCTGACCCTAAACCTAACCCTAAACCAAATAACCCTAACCCTAACCCTAAACCAACTAGCCCTAACACTAACCATAAGCCTAACCTTTACCAAAATAACCCTAACCATAACCCAAACCCAACTAACCATAACCCTAACCCTAACCCTAACCCTAACCCTAACCCTAACCCTAACCCTAACCCTAACCCTAACCCTAGCCCAAATAACCCTAACCCTAACCCTAACCCTGACCCTAAACCTAACCCTAAACCAAATAACCCTAACCCTAACCCTAAACCAACTAGCCCTAACACTAACCATAAGCCTAACCTTTACCAAAATAACCCTAACCATAACCCAAACCCAACTAACCATAACCCTAACCCTAACCCTAACCCTAACCCTAACCCTAACCCTAACCCTAACCCTAACCGTAACCCTAACCCTAACCCTAACCCTAGCCCAAATAACCCTAACCCTAACCCTAACCCTGACCCTAAACCTAACCCTAAACCGAATAACCCTAACCCTAACCCTAAACCAACTAGCCCTAACACTAACCATAAGCCTAACCTTTACCAAAATAACCCTAACCATAACCCAAACCCAACTAACCCTAACCCTAACCCTAACCCTAACCCTAACCCTAACCCTAACCCTAACCCTAGCCCAAATAACCCTAACCCTAACCCTAACCCTGACCCTAAACCTAACCCTAAACCAAATAACCCTAACCCTAACCCTAAACCAACTAGCCCTAACACTAACCATAAGCCTAACCTTTACCAAAATAACCCTAACCATAACCCAAACCCAACTAACCATAACCCTAACCCTAACCCTAACCCTAACCCTAACCCTAACCCTAACCCTAACCGTAACCCTAACCCTAACCCTAACCCTAGCCCAAATAACCCTAACCCTAACCCTAACCCTGACCCTAAACCTAACCCTAAACCGAATAACCCTAACCCTAACCCTAAACCAACTAGCCCTAACACTAACCATAAGCCTAACCTTTACCAAAATAACCCTAACCATAACCCAAACCCAACTAACCATAACCCTAACCCTAACCCTAACCCTAACCCTAACCCTAACCCTAACCCTAGCCCAAATAACCCTAACCCCAACCCTAACCCTGACCCTAAACCTAACCCTAAACCAAATAACCCTAACCCTAACCCTAAACCAACTAGCCCTAACACTAACCATAAGCCTAACCTTTACCAAAATAACCCTAACCATAACCCAAACCCAACTAACCATAACCCTAACCCTAACCCTAACCCTAACCCTAGCCCAAATAACCCTAACCCTAACCCTAACCCTGACCCTAAACCTAACCCTAAACCAAATAACCCTAACCCTAACCCTAAACCAACTAGCCCTAACACTAACCATAAGCCTAACCTTTACCAAAATAACCCTAACCATAACCCAAACCCAACTAACCCTAACCCTAACCCTAACCCTAACCCTAACCCTAACCCTAACCCTAGCCCAAATAACCCTAACCCTAACCCTAACCCTGACCCTAAACCTAAACCTAAACCAAATAACCCTAACCCTAACCCTAAACCAACTAGCCCTAACACTAACCATAAGCCTAACCTTTACCAAAATAACCCTAACCATAACCCTAACCCAACTAACCATAACCCTAACCCTAACCCTAACCCTAACCCTAACCCTAGCCCAAATAACCCTAACCCTAACCCTAACCCTGACCCTAAACCTAACCCTAAACCAAATAACCCTAACCCTAACCCTAAACCAACTAGCCCTAACACTAACCATAAGCCTAACCTTTACCAAAATAACCCTAACCATACCCCTAACCCAACTAACAATAACCCTAACCCTAACCCTAACCCTAACCCTAACCCTAACCCTAGCCCAAATAACCCTAACCCTAACCCTAACCCTGACCCTAAACCTAACCCTAAACCAAATAACCATAACCCTAACCCTAAACCAACTAGCCCTAACACTAACCATAAGCCTAACCTTTACCAAAATAACCCTAACCATAACCCAAACCCAACTAACCATAACCCTAACCCTAACCCTAACCCTAACCCTAACCCTAACCCTAACCCTAACCCTAACCCTAACCCTAACCCTAGCCCAAATAACTCTAACCCTAACCCTAACCCTGACCCTAAACCTAACCCTAAACCAAATAACCCTAACCCTAACCCTAAACCAACTAGCCCTAACACTAACCATAAGCCTAACCTTTACCAAAATAACCCTAACCATAACCCAAACCCAACTAACCATAACCCTAACCCTAACCCTAACCCTAACCCTAGCCCAAATAACCCTAACCCTAACCCTAACCCTGACCCTAAACCTAACCCTAAACCAAATAACCCTAACCCTAACCCTAAACCAACTAGCCCTAACACTAACCATAAGCCTAACCTTTACCAAAATAACCCTAACCATAACCCTAACCCAACTAACCATAACCCTAACCCTAACCCTAACCCTAACCCTAACCCTAACCCTAACCCTAGCCCAAATAACCCTAACCCTAACCCTAACCCTGACCCTAAACCTAACCCTAAACCAAATAACCATAACCCTAACCCTAAACCAACTAGCCCTAACACTAACCATAAGCCTAACCTTTACCAAAATAACCCTAACCATAACCCTAACCCAACTAACCATAACCCTAACCCTAACCCTAACCCTAACCCTAACCCTAACCCTAACCCTAACCCTAACCCTAACCCTAACCCTAACCCTAGCCCAAATAACCCTAACCCTAACCCTAACCCTGACCCTAAACCTAACCCTAAACCAAATAACCCTAACCCTAACCCTAAACCAACTAGCCCTAACACTAACCATAAGCCTAACCTTTACCAAAATAACCCTAACCATAACCCAAACCCAACTAACCATAACCCTAACCCTAACCCTAACCCTAACCCTAACCCTAGCCCAAATAACCCTAACCCTAACCCTAACCCTGACCCTAAACCTAACCCTAAACCAAATAACCCTAACCCTAACCCTAAACCAACTAGCCCTAACACTAACCATAAGCCTAACCTTTACCAAAATAACCCTAACCATAACCCAAACCCAACTAACCATAACCCTAACCCTAACCCTAACCCTAGCCCGAATAACCCTAACCCTAACCCTAACCCTGACCCTAAACCTAACCCTAACCCTAACCCTAACCCTAACCCTAACCCTAACCCTAACCCTAACCCTAACCCTAACCCTAACCCTAACCCTAACCCTAACCCTAACCCTAACCCTAACCAAATAGCCCAAACCCAACTAACCATAACCCTAACCCTAACCCTAACCCTAACCCTAACCCTAACCCTAACCCTAACCCTAGCCCAAATAACCCTAACCCTAACCCTGACCCTAAACCTAACCCTAAACCAAATAACCCTAACCCTAGCCCTAACACTAACCATAAGCCTAACCTTTACCAAAATAACCCTAACCATAACCCAAACCCAACTAACCATAACCCTAACCCTAACCCTAACCCTAACCATAACCCTAACCCTAACCCTAACCCTAGCCCAAATAACCCTAACCCTAACCCTAACCCTGACCCTAAACCTAACCCTAAACCAAATAACCCTAACCCTAACCCTAAACCAACTAGCCCTAACACTAACCATAAGCCTAACCTTTACCAAAATAACCCTAACCATAACCCAAACCCAACTAACCATAACCCTAACCCTAACCCTAACCCTAACCCTAACCCTAACCCTAGCCCAAATAACCCTAACCCCAACCCTAACCCTGACCCTAAACCTAACCCTAAACCAAATAACCCTAACCCTAACCCTAAACCAACTAGCCCTAACACTAACCATAAGCCTAACCTTTACCAAAATAACCCTAACCATAACCCAAACCCAACTAACCATAACCCTAACCCTAACCCTAACCCTAACCCTAACCCTAACCCTAACCCTAACCCTAGCCCAAATAACCCTAACCCTAACCCTAACCCTGACCCTAAACCTAACCCTAAACCAAATAACCCTAACCCTAACCCTAAACCAACTAGCCCTAACACTAACCATAAGCCTAACCTTTACCAAAATAACCCTAACCATAACCCAAACCCAACTAACCATAACCCTAACCCTAACCCTAACCCTAACCCTAACCCTAACCCTAACCCTAACCCTAACCCTAACCCTAACCCTAACCCTAACCCTAACCCTAACCCTAACCCTAACCCTAACCCTGACCCTAAACCTAACCCTAAACCAAATAACCCTAACCCTAACCCTAAACCAACTAGCCCTAACACTAACCATAAGCCTAACCTTTACCAAAATAACCCTAACCATAACCCAAACCCAACTAACCATAACCCTAACCCTAACCCTAACCCTAACCCTAGCCCGAATAACCCTAACCCTAACCCTAACCCTGACCCTAAACCTAACCCTAAACCAAATAACCCTAACCCTAACCCTAAACCAACTAGCCCTAACACTAACCATAAGCCTAACCTTTACCAAAATAACCCTAACCATAACCCAAACCCAACTAAACATAACCCTAACCCTAACCCCAACCCTAACCCTAACCCTAACCCTAACCCTAACCCTAACCCTAGCCCAAATAACCCTAACCCTAACCCTAACCCTGACCCTAAACCTAACCCTAAACCAAATAACCCTAACCCTAACCCTAAACCAACTAGCCCTAACACTAACCATAAGCCTAACCTTTACCAAAATAACCCTAACCATAACCCAAACCCAACTAACCATAACCCTAACCCTAACCCTAACCCTAACCCTAACCCTAACCCTAACCCTAACCCTAACCCTAGCCCAAATAACCCTAACCCTAACCCTGACCCTAAACCTAACCCTAAACCAAATAACCCTAACCCTAACCCTAAACCAACTAGCCCTAACACTAACCATAAGCCTAACCTTTACCAAAATAACCCTAACCATAACCCAAACCCAACTAACCATAACCCTAACCCTAACCCTAACCCTAACCCTAACCCTAACCCTAACCCTAACCCTAACCCTAACCCTAGCCCAAATAACCCTAACCCCAACCCTAACCCTGACCCTAAACCTAACCCTAAACCAAATAACCCTAACCCTAACCCTAAACCAACTAGCCCTAACACTAACCATAAGCCTAACCTTTACCAAAATAACCCTAACCATAACCCAAACCCAACTAAACATAACCCTAACCCTAACCCTAACCCTAACCCTAGCCCAAATAACCCTAACCCTAACCCTGACTCTAAACCTTACCCTAAACCAAATAACCCTAACCCTAACCCTAAACCAACTAGCCCTAACACTAACCATAAGCCTAACCTTTACCAAAATAACCCTAACCATAACCCTAACCCAACTAACCATAACACTAACCCTAACCCTAACCCTAACCCTAACCCTAGCCCAAATAACCCTAACCCTAACCCTAACCCTGACCCTAAACCTAACCCTAAACCAAATAACCCTAACCCTAACCCTAAACCAACTAGCCCTAACACTAACCATAAGCCTAACCTTTACCAAAATAACCCTAACCATAACCCAAACCCAACTAACCATAACCCTAACCCTAACCCTAACCCTATCCCTAACCCTAACCCTAGCCCAAATAACCCTAACCCTAACCCTAACCCTGACCCTAAACCTAACCCTAAACCAAATAACCCTAACCCTAACCCTAAACCAACTAGCCCTAACACTAACCATAAGCCTAACCTTTACCAAAATAACCCTAACCATAACCCTAACCCAACTAACAATAACCCTAACCCTAACCCTAACCCTAACCCTAACCCTAACCCTAGCCCAAATAACCCTAACCCTAACCCTAACCCTGACCCTAAACCTAACCCTAAACCAAATAACCCTAACCCTAACCCTAAACCAACTAGCCCTAACACTAACCATAAGCCTAACCTTTACCAAAATAACCCTAACCATAACCCTAACCCAACTAACCATAACCCTAACCCTAACCCTAACCCTCACCCTAACCCTTACCCTAACCCTAACCCTAGCCCAAATAACCCTAACCCTAACCCTAACCCTGACCCTAAACCTAACCCTAAACCAAATAACCCTAACCCTAACCCTAAACCAACTAGCCCTAACACTAACCATAAGCCTAACCTTTACCAAAATAACCCTAACCATAACCCAAACCCAACTAACCATAACCCTAACCCTAACCCTAACCCTAACCCTAACCCTAACCCTAACCCTAACCCTAACCCTAGCCCAAATAACCCTAACCCTAACCCTAACCCTGACCCTAAACCTAACCCTAAACCAAATAACCCTAACCCTAACCCTAAACCAACTAGCCCTAACACTAACCATAAGCCTAACCTTTACCAAAATAACCCTAACCATAACCCAAACCCAACTAACCATAACCCTAACCCTAACCCTAACCCTAACCCTAACCCTAACCCTAACCCTAACCCTAACCCTAACCCTAACCCTAGCCCAAATAACCCTAACCCTAACCCTAACCCTGACCCTAAACCTAACCCTAAACCGAATAACCCTAACCCTAACCCTAAACCAACTAGCCCTAACACTAACCATAAGCCTAACCTTTACCAAAATAACCCTAACCATAACCCAAACCCAACTAACCATAACCCTAACCCTAACCCTAACCCTAACCCTAACCCTAACCCTAACCCTAACCCTAACCCTAGCCCAAATAACCCTAACCCCAACCCTAACCCTGACCCTAAACCTAACCCTAAACCAAATAACCCTAACCCTAACCCTAAACCAACTAGCCCTAACACTAACCATAAGCCTAACCTTTACCAAAATAACCCTAACCATAACCCAAACCCAACTAACCATAACCCTAACCCTAACCCTAACCCTAACCCTAACCCTAACCCTAACCCTAACCCTAGCCCAAATAACCCTAACCCTAACCCTAACCCTGACCCTAAACCTAACCCTAAACCAAATAACCCTAACCCTAACCCTAAACCAACTAGCCCTAACACTAACCATAAGCCTAACCTTTACCAAAATAACCCTAACCATAACCCAAACCCAACTAACCATAACCCTAACCCTAACCCTAACCCTAACCCTAACCCTAACCCTAACCCTAACCCTAACCCTAACCGTAACCCTAACCCTAACCCTAACCCTAGCCCAAATAACCCTAACCCTAACCCTAACCCTGACCCTAAACCTAACCCTAAACCGAATAACCCTAACCCTAACCCTAAACCAACTAGCCCTAACACTAACCATAAGCCTAACCTTTACCAAAATAACCCTAACCATAACCCAAACCCAACTAACCCTAACCCTAACCCTAACCCTAACCCTAACCCTAACCCTAACCCTAACCCTAGCCCAAATAACCCTAACCCCAACCCTAACCCTGACCCTAAACCTAACCCTAAACCAAATAACCCTAACCCTAACCCTAAACCAACTAGCCCTAACACTAACCATAAGCCTAACCTTTACCAAAATAACCCTAACCATAACCCAAACCCAACTAACCATAACCCTAACCCTAACCCTAACCCTAACCCTAGCCCAAATAACCCAAACCCAACTAACCATAACCCTGACCCTAAACCTAACCCTAAACCAAATAACCCTAACCCTAACCCTAAACCAACTAGCCCTAACACTAACCATAAGCCTAACCTTTACCAAAATAACCCTAACCATAACCCAAACCCAACTAACCCTAACCCTAACCCTAACCCTAACCCTAACCCTAACCCTAACCCTAACCCTAACCCTAGCCCAAATAACCCTAACCCTAACCCTAACCCTGACCCTAAACCTAAACCTAAACCAAATAACCCTAACCCTAACCCTAAACCAACTAGCCCTAACACTAACCATAAGCCTAACCTTTACCAAAATAACCCTAACCATAACCCTAACCCAACTAACCATAACCCTAACCCTAACCCTAACCCTAACCCTAACCCTAGCCCAAATAACCCTAACCCTAACCCTAACCCTGACCCTAAACCTAACCCTAAACCAAATAACCCTAACCCTAACCCTAAACCAACTAGCTCTAACACTAACCATAAGCCTAACCTTTACCAAAATAACCCTAACCATACCCCTAACCCAACTAACAATAACCCTAACCCTAACCCTAACCCTAACCCTAACCCTAACCCTAACCCTAGCCCAAATAACCCTAACCCTAACCCTAACCCTGACCCTAAACCTAACCCTAAACCAAATAACCATAACCCTAACCCTAAACCAACTAGCCCTAACACTAACCATAAGCCTAACCTTTACCAAAATAACCCTAACCATAACCCAAACCCAACTAACCATAACCCTAACCCTAACCCTAACCCTAACCCTAACCCTAACCCTAACCCTAACCCTAGCCCAAATAACCCTAACCCTAACCCTAACCCTGACCCTAAACCTAACCCTAAACCAAATAACCCTAACCCTAACCCTAAACCAACTAGCCCTAACACTAACCATAAGCCTAACCTTTACCAAAATAACCCTAACCATAACCCAAACCCAACTAACCATAACCCTAACCCTAACCCTAACCCTAACCCTAACCCTAGCCCGAATAACCCTAACCCTAACCCTAACCCTGACCCTAAACCTAACCCTAAACCAAATAACCCTAACCCTAACCCTAAACCAACTAGCCCTAACACTAACCATAAGCCTAACCTTTACCAAAATAACCCTAACCATAACCCAAACCCAACTAACCATAACCCTAACCCTAACCCTAACCCTAACCCTAACCCTAACCCTAGCCCAAATAACCCTAACCCTAACCCTAACCCTGACCCTAAACCTAACCCTAAACCAAATAACCCTAACCCTAACCCTAAACTAACTAGCCCTAACACTAACCATAAGCCTAACCTTTACCAAAATAACCCTAACCATAACCCTAACCCAACTAACCATAACCCTAACCCTAACCCTAACCCTAACCCTAACCCTAACCCTAACCCTAACCCTAACCCTAGCCCAAATAACCCTAACCCTAACCCTGACCCTAAACCTAACCCTAAACCAAATAACCCTAACCCTAACCCTAAACCAACTAGCCCTAACACTAACCATAAGCCTAACCTTTACCAAAATAACCCTAACCATAACCCAAACCCAACTAACCATAACCCTAAACCTAACCCTAACCCTAACCCTAACCCTAACCCTAACCCTAACCCTAGCCCAAATAACCCTAACCCTAACCCTAACCCTGACCCTAAACCTAACCCTAAACCAAATAACCCTAACCCTAACCCTAAACCAACTAGCCCTAACACTAACCATAAGCCTAACCTTTACCAAAATAACCCTAACCATAACCCTAACCCAACTAACCATAACCCTAACCCTAACCCTAACCCTAACCCTAGCCCGAATAACCCTAACCCTAACCCTAACCCTGACCCTAAACCTAACCCTAAACCAAATAACCCTAACCCTAACCCTAAACCAACTAGCCCTAACACTAACCATAAGCCTAACCTTTACCAAAATAACCCTAACCATAACCCAAACCCAACTAAACATAACCCTAACCCTAACCCTAACCCTAACCCTAGCCCAAATAACCCTAACCCTAACCCTAACCCTGACCCTAAACCTAACCCTAAACCAAATAACCCTAACCCTAACCCTAAACCAACTAGCCCTAACACTAACCATAAGCCTAACCTTTACCAAAATAACCCTAACCATAACCCTAACCCAACTAACCATAACACTAACCCTAACCCTAACCCTAACCCTAGCCCAAATAACCCTAACCCTAACCCTAACCCTGACCCTAAACCTAACCCTAAACCAAATAACCCTAACCCTAACCCTAAACCAACTAGCCCTAACACTAACCATAAGCCTAACCTTTACCAAAATAACCCTAACCATAACCCAAACCCAACTAACCATAACCCTAACCCTAACCCTAACCCTAACCCTAACCCTAACCCTAACCCTAGCCCAAATAACCCTAACCCTAACCCTAACCCTGACCCTAAACCTAACCCTAAACCAAATAACCCTAACCCTAACCCTAAACCAACTAGCCCTAACACTAACCATAAGCCTAACCTTTACCAAAATAACCCTAACCATAACCCTAACCCAACTAACCATAACCCTAACCCTAACCCTAACCCTAACCCTAACCCTAACCCTAACCCTAACCCTAGCCCAAATAACCCTAACCCTAACCCTAACCCTGACCCTAAACCTAACCCTAAACCAAATAACCCTAACCCTAACCCTAAACCAACTAGCCCTAACACTAACCATAAGCCTAACCTTTACCAAAATAACCCTAACCATAACCCTAACCCAACTAACCATAACCCTAACCCTAACCCTAACCCTAACCCTAACCCTAACCCTAGCCCAAATAACCCTAACCCTAACCCTAACCCTGACCCTAAACCTAACCCTAAACCAAATAACCCTAACCCTAACCCTAAACCAACTAGCCCTAACACTAACCATAAGCCTAACCTTTACCAAAATAACCCTAACCATAACCCTAACCCAACTAACAATAACCCTAACCCTAACCCTAACCCTAACCCTAACCCTAACCCTAGCCCAAATAACCCTAACCCTAACCCTAACCCTGACCCTAAACCTAACCCTAAACCAAATAACTATAACCCTAACCCTAAACCAACTAGCCCTAACACTAACCATAAGCCTAACCTTTACCAAAATAACCCTAACCATAACCCAAACCCAACTAACCATAACCCTAACCCTAACCCTAACCCTAACCCTAACCCTAACCCTAACCCTAACCCTAACCCTAACCCTAGCCCAAATAACCCTAACCCTAACCCTAACCCTGACCCTAAACCTAACCCTAAACCAAATAACCCTAACCCTAACCCTAAACCAACTAGCCCTAACACTAACCATAAGCCTAACCTTTACCAAAATAACCCTAACCATAACCCAAACCCAACTAACCATAACCCTAACCCTAACCCTAACCCTAACCCTAGCCCGAATAACCCTAACCCTAACCCTAACCCTGACCCTAAACCTTACCCTAAACCAAATAACCCTAACCCTAACCCTAAACCAACTAGCCCTAACACTAACCATAAGCCTAACCTTTACCAAAATAACCCTAACCATAACCCAAACCCAACTAACCATAACCCTAACCCTAACCCTAACCCTAACCCTAACCCTAACCCTAGCCCAAATAACCCTAACCCTAACCCTAACCCTGACCCTAAACCTAACCCTAAACCAAATAACCCTAACCCTAACCCTAAACCAACTAGCCCTAACACTAACCATAAGCCTAACCTTTACCAAAATAACCCTAACCATAACCCTAACCCAACTAACCATAACCCTAACCCTAACCCTAACCCTAACCCTAACCCTAACCCTAACCCTAACCCTAACCCTAGCCCAAATAACCCTAACCCTAACCCTAACCCTGACCCTAAACCTAACCCTAAACCAAATAACCCTAACCCTAACCCTAAACCAACTAGCCCTAACACTAACCATAAGCCTAACCTTTACCAAAATAACCCTAACCATAACCCTAACCCAACTAACCATAACCCTAACCCTAACCCTAACCCTAACCCTAACCCTAACCCTAGCCCAAATAACCCTAACCCTAACCCTAACCCTGACCCTAAACCTAACCCTAAACCAAATAACCCTAACCCTAACCCTAAACCAACTAGCCCTAACACTAACCATAAGCCTAACCTTTACCAAAATAACCCTAACCATAACCCTAACCCAACTAACAATAACCCTAACCCTAACCCTAACCCTAACCCTAACCCTAACCCTAGCCCAAATAACCCTAACCCTAACCCTAACCCTGACCCTAAACCTAACCCTAAACCAAATAACTATAACCCTAACCCTAAACCAACTAGCCCTAACACTAACCATAAGCCTAACCTTTACCAAAATAACCCTAACCATAACCCAAACCCAACTAACCATAACCCTAACCCTAACCCTAACCCTAACCCTAACCCTAACCCTAACCCTAACCCTAACCCTAACCCTAACCCTAGCCCAAATAACCCTAACCCTAACCCTAACCCTGACCCTAAACCTAACCCTAAACCAAATAACCCTAACCCTAACCCTAAACCAACTAGCCCTAACACTAACCATAAGCCTAACCTTTACCAAAATAACCCTAACCATAACCCAAACCCAACTAACCATAACCCTAACCCTAACCCTAACCCTAACCCTAGCCCGAATAACCCTAACCCTAACCCTAACCCTGACCCTAAACCTTACCCTAAACCAAATAACCCTAACCCTAACCCTAAACCAACTAGCCCTAACACTAACCATAAGCCTAACCTTTACCAAAATAACCCTAACCATAACCCAAACCCAACTAACCATAACCCTAACCCTAACCCTAACCCTAACCCTAACCCTAACCCTAGCCCAAATAACCCTAACCCTAACCCTAACCCTGACCCTAAACCTAACCCTAAACCAAATAACCCTAACCCTAACCCTAAACCAACTAGCCCTAACACTAACCATAAGCCTAACCTTTACCAAAATAACCCTAACCATAACCCTAACCCAACTAACCATAACCCTAACCCTAACCCTAACCCTAACCCTAACCCTAACCCTAACCCTAACCCTAACCCTAGCCCAAATAACCCTAACCCTAACCCTAACCCTGACCCTAAACCTAACCCTAAACCAAATAACCCTAACCCTAACCCTAAACCAACTAGCCCTAACACTAACCATAAGCCTAACCTTTACCAAAATAACCCTAACCATAACCCAAACCCAACTAACCATAACCCTAACCCTAACCCTAACCCTAACCCTAACCCTAACCCTAACCCTAACCCTAGCCCAAATAACCCTAACCCTAACCCTAACCCTGACCCTAAACCTAACCCTAAACCAAATAACCCTAACCCTAACCCTAAACCAACTAGCCCTAACACTAACCATAAGCCTAACATTTACCAAAATAACGCTAACCATAACCCAAACCCAACTAACCATAACCCTAACCCTAATCCTAACCCTAACCCTAACCCTAACCCTAACCCTAACCCTAACCCTAGCCCAAATAACCCTAACCCTAACCCTGACCCTAAACCTAACCCTAAACCAAATAACCCTAACCCTAACCCTAAACCAACTAGCCCTAACACTAACCATAAGCCTAACCTTTACCAAAATAACCCTAACCATAACCCAAACCCAACTAACCATAACCCTAAACCTAACCCTAACCCTAACCCTAACCCTAACCCTAACCCTAGCCCAAATAACCCTAACCCTAACCCTGACCCTAAACCTAACCCTAAACCAAATAACCCTAACCCTAACCCTAAACCAACTAGCCCTAACACTAACCATAAGCCTAACCTTTACCAAAATAACCCTAACCATAACCCTAACCCAACTAACCATAACCCTAACCCTAACCCTAACCCTAACCCTAGCCCGAATAACCCTAACCCTAACCCTAACCCTGACCCTAAACCTAACCCTAAACCAAATAACACTAACCCTAACCCTAAACCAACTAGCCCCAACACTAACCATAAGCCTAACCTTTACCAAAATAACCCTAACCATAACCCTAACCCAACTAACCATAACCCTAACCCTAACCCTAACCCTAACCCTAACCCTAGCCCAAATAACCCTAACCCTAACCCTAACCCTGACCCTAAACCTAA